>NC_056703.1:0-17500 GCF_018831695.1 Puntigrus tetrazona | reverse complement strand
TGTTGGTCTGTTGTTGTGTTTGTCTGTGGTCGTACAGGAACCTGTAAGTCTGCTGAGATGCTGTATGTGCTGTAAATGTGATGGACCGTACTTCTCCCACACTGACGTCTTTCTCCAACCGTTTCCAGGACAAGAGGATTTCCAAAAGAGTCGTTCGGCTTTCTGCATATAAAAGCACTGGACCTGGATGAGAATCTTTATGAAGTAATTCATTACAGTAACACAACAGAATTGCTTCTATTTCTTTTGGCAGGCTTAGTTGGCCAGGCATTAAGATTTTTGATATTTTATGTTTTTAATTTTAAAGCTTGAATATGATAGTTTTTAATTCTGTTGTTTTTATTAGTTTCGTTTTAATGACTATAGTTATTATTTAGATATTATATCACTATTATTGTTAGTTATATTATGAATTTTTTTTGCACGTTAAGTTAAAACTGCAGTCTCGAACTTTAAAAATGATAAAAAAATATTTTTTTGCCTGATTCACGATTCTTTTTTTTTCCTTTTTATATTTGCAGTTGCAGTTAACTGTAATAAACATGTAATTATCTTTGTCAGTGTTAGTTAAAATTAAGCTAGTAAAAGCTTTATTGTAGAATTAGTTCAGTGTTCCTTCATGATAGTTAATGTTAAATAAAAGCTTACTATTAAAGTATCAAACTGAAAAAACTTGGTGTAGATACAATTTCAAACCTAAAATTGCCAGTAAATGTCACAATTACAAAATGGCAAGTAACGCATTGAATTAAATGTAATTTTTTTTACAGTGCAATACAGATTTTACTACATGTTTATAGATGGGATTAGGCTTGGCTTAGGGTTTCTTGCATGCAGTTATGCATCATTTATTGCCATTATAATATTAAGTACATGTGCAACATAGCCACCTTAAAATAAAATGTTATCCTTTTTAAATAGAATTTTTTTTTGATGAATTTCCGTTCTTTTTAGGCGAGTGAAAAGATCCGTACTCTGATGATAGAGGACTGCGAATGGTGTGACGTGGAGATTTTAGACGTGCA
Source organism: Puntigrus tetrazona (assembly GCF_018831695.1). NCBI lineage: Eukaryota > Metazoa > Chordata > Actinopteri > Cypriniformes > Cyprinidae > Puntigrus > Puntigrus tetrazona. The sequence continues at coordinate 16,475 of NC_056703.1, read as the reverse complement.
ACCCATGCCGACAGCGAACACACGGTTGACATCTACAGAGGACCCGAGTCGTTCGTTTCTCACTCCTAAAGTCACGAAGCCATCCTGCCATCTTACCACAGACCTCACAAACTTCACTTACGTTTCCTCCGTGCAGCCAGATCTACCTTCAGATGAGCAGCAGACAGAAGCCACAAATCAGGAGTCAGAAATCTCGGGCTTTTCGAGCGACTACGTCACTTCCGTAGCCACATAATTCCTGAAAATGCAGTGCTGCGATCTTTTATACGCACCAAAGAAAGCAAGCCAGAGCTGATGATCTTATCAGAGATGATCCGCAAGATCACGACTTCCTGATGTCACCGGCGTGGTTGTAAGGGGCCCCGCTTCCTTCTGCAAAATAGCTTTAAAAAGTGTTGTGAAATGCAACTGCAGTATTTGATACTTGAGATTTTGCAATATCTGTCAGGTACTTTATCTTGGTTTCGCATGTTATGCTAGACCTTTCTGGGTAAAAAACGTACGAAGTGTTCTCTCTCTCGAGGGAGAAACACGCTTGCATTACATTCTGAATTTCTTAAGCTTCATCGGTAACCTTTGATGCATGCATCACAAATTAAAAGCAAACAGTTTTACAGTTAAGAAATTGAAATATTAAAAATGTACATCATCGGTTTCAACTGGAATGATTTTAAAAATGTTTTTTAAATGTGCACAAATGCTGCATATTTTTAAGTCAGTATATATAATATTTTACGATATGGTTTTGTTCAAAACTGACTCAAAATGTTGTTCAAAATTGTACTCTTATGCCATCAAGGCTGCATTCATTTGAACAAAAATACAGTAAAATAGTGAGATCATTTCATACAGCCGTTTTCTATTTGAATGCATTTTAGAATATATTTTATTGCAGAATTTTTAGTGTCACGTGATCCTTCAGAAATCACTCTAATATGCTGATTTGCAGCTCCAGATATATTTCCTATGCTGCTTCATATTTTTGTGGAATCAGTCATTTTGAGGAAAAGCACTTTTGTAACATAAAATGTCTTTACTTTCACTTCGATCAATGTAATGCATTTTTGCTTACTAAAAGTATTAATAAAATGCAAATAAATGCTACTTCGTGATACCTAATGCATTTATACTGATGTTAACATACCAAATTTCTGAATGCACTCAGGCGACACAGATGCACTCGTGAATGTTTCTCTTTAATTATACATCCCTTTGATAAGACTGTAAGATTTTTTTCCAGGGCTGAAAGTGCCCAAAAACACACTGTACACACTTTACAAGGGCAACCACAACTCAGGCAAAACAAAAGTCCTTTAAATTACACCATCTCTCGCAATTTCATGTTTTAGGAAAAATAGAACTATTTTTTTTTCCATCTCTTTTTTCCGTCTCACGCCACTTTGTTCCAGCTCAACAGCCCAGACGAAAGCCGCTGGCGCACTCTCTTCAGCCAATCGGATCGCAGTCAGTTGAAGGCAGCAGCAGCAGCAGCGCTGAGACGCACATTAACAAAAGGTCTTGCAGTTAATAAATAAGTAACTGGGTTCGTGTCAATTCAGCATGCAATCTACACATGGTTTTGGGAGAACAGGAAAGACGGATTCGATCAGTGCTTTGTGTGAACATCAGGAACACGTCGAGAACACCAATGCAAAAACTATGGCTTACTACGAGACTACGATCGGGAGGAGATCTGAATACCAGTGTTTTAACACGTCAGGAGCTTCGGTGCATGTTTGAGGAAACGCACTGGGATTAGGCGCAATGTGAAGGGATACGCTAGCAATATATAGACAACACGTCAAGATAACTCCTGCTAAACCAGTGCTTTGGCAGCTGATCGCAGAAATACTCCACAAGAGCAGTGGCGATTGCCGTCGATTACAGGAGAAAATCATTTTGGAGATTGAACAGCATTATTATTATTATTTTGCATTGAGACGTAACTTTCATTATAATTAAGCACATTTTGCTACCCGATTTGCTACCACATTTTGGGTTTTTTTTCAACGTACAATTATGTGTAGTTAAAAAAAGAAATGTTCTTAATCGTCATGAACACTTCAGAATGCAAACAGACAAAACGAGAAAGAAGTACATATTCTAAATTAAGGAAATCAAGCCCATTTTAGAGTTTGATTTTACAATGATATTATTGTCAGGACATTTTTCTAACCGTATTTCTATGACTCATTAACGTCATACAATTTTTTTTATTTAATCGGCATCAACAGAACAACAAATACTACTATTATGTGTATTATTATTTTACAAATTATGAGAATTTGAAACCGAGATGTGCTTAAATTGCCACGAACATTTCAGAATCAAAAATAAAACGAAAAAAATAAAAAGCATCCAGCCCGTTTTTAGGACTATTATTACTATAAAATAAACCTATTTTGCTCTTTAAAGTAGTCAGATCCCATTCTAATTATCTCAAGTGTTTTTTTCCACACTAGCATTAAAAAAAGTGCATTATTATTTTTTTTTATTAAATCACTATCAGGTACAAAAAAAAAAGAAAATCTAAACATGATGTGATTTAATTTTATACATTTTTTTTGATAATATTTCTAATAGAAATGTGCTTAATTATAACGCTTTTTTTATTCAACCTCCTGACTCAAAGTGATTTTCAGTTGTAATCAACATCATACCAAATGTATTATGTACTGGGTATATATGACTTTGATGATCACTTTTATTAATTAAGTCGTTAAAACGATACCATGCATGAATGTGTTTCTCTTCCGCTTCAACTCCCTGTAGGTCAGAGTCCAATCTAACCCGAGTAGAGTGAGCAGAGAAAGAGTCTGTCGATGTAAATCTCACAGGTCTGGGTCACGTTTCGCTCTAAAACCGCATTACAAAAGATTCAATTCCTTTCTCCATGAAGATCTTTTGCATTACGACACAACGTTCACGTAATCAAGCGTATTCGCTTTACAGTAAAGAGAAATCTAGTGAAGTATGACCTGGGCAGCTTTCTTGAGATTGGCCCCCGAAAATATCCAGACTGTGAGGAGTCGAACTAGCCCCGCGATGGAGTATGTGTGTATCAGTGCTCGTACGCGTTCGCCTGCGTCCCCGCGAGAGTGTTTCCGAGACGATATGCCAATGACGGATGTGTGTCAAATACGGCAACTTACATTTTTTTTTTTTCCCCAAAACACTGAATTCTTGATTGTCTGGAGGTCCTAAAAAAATCCAAACGCACACGTACAAAAGAAAAGAAACTAATAAATAGTACAAACGTAATCAATGTTTCGCCCGCTCTCTCAGTTCTGGAAGTCCTGAATTCGTAGCCGAATCATTCGCGCTGAATTCTTCGTAGTGTTTGCGTGATCGTTTGAAATATCGGGATGGGGTGGATATGTACAAACACCAGAGCAGGAAAGCGTCCATCTCATCCGTGCGTCTGGAGCCTTTAAAGTGTAAACAGCATTTCGTTCAGATGGTTCTTTGTGAACACGTGTGAAGCTTCACAGTCTGAAGACGTTTTTTTGGTAAACTGCTCCCCTTCAGAAAGGCCCTCTGAAGTCCAGGGGCTTGTTTGGGTATTCCTGTTAATGCTTGCTTCCTCTCCTTCAGCCGCAGCCTGACTTCCTCGTCCTCCATGTTTCTCTCTGTGCTGTATGGGAGGATGGGAGGTGAGGGGATGGGATAACGGCGGTGAGGTGTTCAGGAAGCTGATGGAAGTATCAAGACTCCTCTGTGTCCGCCGGGACAGCTTGTGAAGGTTTATTCAAAACCGCTTCAGCTTCGTCGTACAACTGGAGACAGGAAAGATCAGCGTCACTGACACAGTATTACAACGTATAACATTATATTCAACATTTGCTTTAAAAAAAGTTTGACTACCGAGACTCACTCAGGTGGCGTTTATTTGATCAAAAATACAGAAATAATATTAAATATTATTACAGTTTCAAATAATTGGTTTTGATTTTAATATTTTTTAAATATATAATTTATTCCCGTGATGTAAAGCTGAATCAGCATCATTATTCCAGTGTCACTTATGAAAATCATTGCAATATGAATTATTTGTTTTGTTATTAAAATTGAAAACTGTTGTACTGCATAGTATTTTTGAAACCTTCATATATATATATATATATATATATTTTTTTTTTTTTATGATTCCTTGACGAATATTAGATAAACACCAGAATTTAATGAATATGAACATTTTTAATGTTTCTTTTGATTGATTTAAAGTCATCTTTGCTGAATAAAAGCATTTTAAATATTTAATTTGTATTTTTAATGAATGATCTTAACTGAAGTGAACATGACAAAATCTATATCTGGAAGAATAACAAGTGTCATTGATACTAATATCAAAATAATATACTAATAGTATAAAAAATATACTGTTAATTTATTCATAATGTAAAATTATAAGTATTGTTATTATTTATTTAAATAATTTTAATTTACTTAATAAAATGCCTAGCTTCTTAACATTATATTATATCTGTAATTACTTTAGGGCCCTGAGAGTCTATATACTGAAAGCTATACACTATATATTTATATATATTCCTCTAAACTAAAGCTACACGCTATATATTTTCTGAGCAATAAGAGCTCGGGGTACTTTGGTTCAGGAAGTATTTTGGTGGAGATCTGTTCTAGGGGCTTTCAGGAGAGAAGCCGTACCGGAATGAACTGCACGTCCTGGAAGAGCTCTTGGATGAAGCGGCGTGAAGCCAGACGAAACATGCAGTTGGCCAGCAGGAAGGAGACCTCAGAGTACAGGCAGATGTCATCAAACGTGAAGGGAAACTTCTCTTTTATCCTGCAGAGGGAAGAAGAGCGTTACGCAGAGCTAAAACAAACACAGAACACGTGTTTCTCTGCTGTTCTTACGTGAGAAGTCCGGTTTCATGTCCTTTGGTGCCGACTGAAGAGCTGAGGTTGATGACGAGTCGCAGAACCTCTTTCCTCAACAGAACTCTGCAGGCCGGTCCGTCCTCAGATATGGCTTTTCCACCTACATCAACACATTACATGTTCGCTTTTCTATCATAGACTCTTACTGACCTCCATTGTTTTGAAAAAATTATATTTTCTCAGATTCCTAAAGATTTACATTTTGACACTATTTAGTTTGTTTACTGTTAATCCCTCCACAGTGTAGCTGATTTTGGTTATAACTTCACTTGTAAAGTTGACTTTACTTTTACTTTATACGTTAAACGTCTACTAAAATACAGATGGCTTTACTAAAATATGTATCCCATTTTTTTACAAGTTGTTAGCAAATAGATGAGTGAAATGCCAAATAATGAGGACTGTGACATCCCTGACCTTACAGGACAAAAAATAAAATGTATCTGGAAAAAATTTAACAGTTACCTAGATGGAAAAAAAAAAAAAAAAAAAAAAAAAAAAAAAAAGATTATTATTTTATTATGTTCACTTTCATTTATTATTTTTATTTATTTTTTTGTATGTTTACTCAGTTCATTAAAAATAGAATGAAAAAAAAATAAACAAAACACTATATATTTATTATTTTGGACATTTGTATTTGAAACTAAAATTTGAATATCCATATGTTCCATATCATTGTGCACCTGGATGCTCCCAGATGTCCCAGTAAAACACAAACTTTCAAAAATGTCCAAAAACGTTTTGTTAGAAGCTGTCTGGAATCTCAGGTCTATCCTCACCCAGTATGAGCTCTGTGCTGGGAGTGCTGCTGGCCGACCCCTGACTGACGGCCGCGTCGCTGCAGCCCGAGATCCCAGAGAACTTGGACTGGGCGACCACCTCCAGGTGATTGTGAGAAGGCTGGCTGTGCCACTGAGAGAAACCATCAGACAGATCTGCCGGGTATGAGGAACGAACGGAAACGAATTACTCATTTTAACCCAAATCTGGGTTTTGAACCTACAACAAGATCAATTTACTCCATTTGCTCCCTCGTAATCAGTGATTCCTTTCAGAAAGCAGCATGTTCATACAAGTTGAAATGAGAAGGTGTTTATGCGTGTTCGCTCACCTGCGCGCGCGTGTGTGTTGTTCAGGTGTGTGTGTGTGTGTGAGCCGAGGACAGTGACGGCGCAGCAGTAGAGGCAGTTCTTCTCCGTGTGCTCCTGAAGGCCTGTGCTCTCGTCGGCTCCCAGCAGGTGGTGCTGCTCGAGCGGCTGCTGTTTAACAGCTCCGTTATACTCATCTGCGACTTCAGTAGAGGACCACAACACGCTTCTAAGAAACCCACAAGAAACAGATTTTGGTATAATTTGATAACTTTTCTTCAGGAAGGACATATTAAATGGATAAAGCAAACCCATGTAACGTCATGTTTCAAATGAATGCTGTATGAACTTCCTGTTCATTAAAAAATCCTGAAAAAAAAATGTAGCACCGTTTACGCAAAGTCTTTGATAATATTATAAATTCTAGAGCAGCAAATAGGTTTATTATAATGATTTCTGAAGGATCATGTGAAACTGAAGACTGGTGTAATGATGCTGAATATTCCGTTTAACATCAAATACATAAATTATATTTGAATTATATTTAAACGGACAGCAGTTCCTTAAAATTGTAATAATGTTTATTTTAATTACTAATATTACTGTATTTTTGATAAAATTAGATGAAGGAAGAAACATCATCAAAAACGAATTAAATCTTACAAACCACAAACATTAGAATGGTGCTGAATTTCAAATTAATGATTAAAAACAAAAATATTATTATTCCTACTACTGCTACTGCTACTACTCCTACTCCTACTACTACTAACAAATACAGAAATATAGTGATACATATACAGAAAATACAGAAATATAGTAATAGCAGTCATACCATCAGATTCTCCAAAAAGAAACTTGGATGATTTTTCTCCAGCAGGGGGGCTTGTTCTCTTCTGGAAATATGATGTTTCTCGAATCTAAAAATAAAGTAACACTTTAAATGCAAGCAAATAATTACACTTTTTAATCAACACCATAATTTCCCCATTTTTTTTTTTTACAAACAAAACAACACTTTTTTTGGACATCTGTATTTTTGGTCACTAAAACAATGCTCTATTCTTATCATCTAACATGTAAAAATAACAAACAAGAAAGCCTAATCGGGAGAATTACTACGCGCTTGCTTCTCCTAAATAAGTCACACAATAAGAGAGACAAAACAAATAACTAAAAAAAATGTCTATACCTTCAAATGAACAAACACAAAGATGGAGTCACATTCGCAGGAGCCTCTATGCACTCTACTGACGCATTACTAAACGTTCACAGGGTGAAGACAAACAAAACATACCTGAAACATGTGGTTGATGTCCAGGGGCAGTGCCAGGCCAATATAGTCCTCACTGCAGCCGAAGGTGGCGCTGGAGACCATGGAGCGCAGGGAAAAGGATCGCTGCAGTGTGGAGTGATTGATCGGACTCAACAAGTCCTCCTTATCCAGAGACGCAAAACTCAGAGCTTTCAAAAACCTGAGAGGAGAGCGAACACAAGCACACCCACTACAGAACATTAGCTTTAATCCTTCAGCATAAGAGTATGCATTACACTAGCGCTTACCAAATCATAGCATGAAGGAAACAGTAAAACAGGACTACTAATAAACTGTGGATTTTATCATTGTATGCATAAGACATCTAATACGATGCATCCAATAACTACAACTAGACTATCTAAAAGCGTTTGATTTGGGAGGCAGCCAAAGACTTTATTTCAAGGTGGAACTGGATTCCCAGCAGTAGATCAGCACTACTTCAACAGAGCTTGAGGTTTTCCACAGGCATCTAACAGAGTCTTAGAGGTGCATTAGTGTCTAGTCACTCACACATCATCAAACGTGAATGAATGAGTGAAAAAATGGGGAAACTATTCGGAGGAAAATGACGCACGGGACAAGGATGTTGCCTTGTACTCTATAGTATTTCTAAAATAGAAACTCTACAGTGGGTCCAAGCTAATGAGGGGATCCTACTCTCTCTACCCACCATGGCACAAGAGTTCTGGGCACTCTGCGGTGGGAGCTGAACACCCCAGAATACCTTTTCCCAGAATACCTGAGAACCAGCAAAAACTTCAATTGCACTTTCATATAGAAGTCAAAAAAGAGGTGTTAAAAAGTCCTATTGCAACCCAAACAAACAACACAAAAATATAAAATAATGTATTTGAAAATATGAAAAAAACTAAATGCTGGTATCTTGAATTCTTTTTAATTATACTGTAATTTAATTATAATTAAAAAAAATTAACCTCATTCACACTTTTGGACCATTGCATTGTCATGACAAATCTTTTCATTAAAATATCTATACATTTGCCCTCAAAATTATTATTACAGTAAAGCATTTTTTGCAATAATACTATAATATTAAATAATGTATATACACATACATCTATACCAAATCTATATCTATATATATATATATATATATATATATATATATATATATATATATATATATATATATATATATATCTATCTATATATATATTTATCTATCTATCTCATATATATATATATATCTATATATATTTATCTATCTATATATATATATATATATATATATATATATATATATATATATATATATATATATATATATATATATAGAGAGAGAGAGAGAGAGAGAGAGAGAGAGAGAGAGAGAGAGAGAGAGAGAGAGAGAGAGAGAGAGAGAGAGACACCAAGAGAGAGAGAGACACCAAGAGAGAGGACAGAGGGAGGGAAGGAGGGATAACAGCAGGAGAACGTTTTAATGCAACATATGCTCCCCTCCAGGTGATGTCTCTTTCAGAGAAGTTCCTAAAGTTTTCTTTGCGCACAATAAGTATTCTCCCTTCTTAAAATTACAGTTGAAGCCCCACTGGTGGTGCATGTTTTTAACTAAAAGTACTAAAAATGGTCTCAAGTAAAATAAAGAGGAAATACAATAAAACAGATGAAAAACTTCAAATGAGTTCAAATGAGAAAATTTGAAGCCCTGGTGTCACATGTATTATTTTAACCCTTGCTACATTTCTGAGCTTTGATTGTGTTAGGATCCTTGCTGTCTACAGGTAGGAGTTTGGAACGGCATGAGGGGGAATAATGGCAGAATTTTTATCATTAAGTGAAGTGAAAAAAAAAAAAAGTAGAAGTAAATGTTGAGTACCTGCGTGGCGTGAGCCGGGAGTCGAGGCTGCGTGTTTTCATGGTGATGGTGTCTGTAAACAGCACGCCTTTAGCGGAGACGCCAGCGCCGCTGTGTGACAGGGACGGGTGGATCCTCTGCTGCTGCAGGCGCTTTAGCGTGGCGTAACCCAGGGCGTCACGTGGGCTCGTGTAGATGTAGCTGCAGTCCACCAGGCTCTTGATGGTGGCCACGGAGGGCGACTTCAGCGACTGTGCCCTACGCGGCAGCGTGTGAGCCGACCCGGGAGGAACCAGAGAGGTGGAATTAGACTTGGACAACAGGATGTGGTTGTGGTTGGACTGAGGACTGAGCGAGTGTTGCATTTTCACAGTTTTAGCGCTGACCACCGTGTTGAGGCTGGCGCGAGTCCGTATCCATGGCGATGGAGGAGGCGGGCTCTCGGGAGGGGGAGGAGCTCATGGAGCTGATGCCACTGGTGGTGGTGTCCGTGTTGAAGCTATGACTGCGGCTCTTAAACGTGCCCCCGCCGGGCAGCACAGACGCACCGTCGCAGGTCAAACGCTCCCTGCTGCTCCTCTCCCTCTGGCTCTCACCCGGTGTCACGGCCTTGTGATGACCTCTGCTTTCCAAATCCGAGCATCCTCTGTGCCGTACGGCTCTGCTAGTGCTTTAATACCCACAAACGAAGTTTCAAGGCTGACCGTTGGGCTGCGAGGCATGCGACTGCCATTATAAAAGACCTCGCTCTGCCCCGAGTGGCCTGGAGAGTAGTTTGAGGGCTCAGTTATGGTCCGGTTGCGCCGCATGAGCCGGAGCTCCTCTGGAGATTTTCCTGCGTTTGTTGTGCCTTTAGTGTCACTGGGGCTCCGTCCCTTCTTACTGGGGAGAGACAGGGAGTTCAGAAATCGGGTTCGGAGATGTGAAGAAGTCAGGATGGTGAAGGGGCTTCTGTCCTTTGAGGTTTTCGTGTGTAAACCGAGAGAAGAGTCCTCGTACATGTCCAAACCCTCACGATCATCGTCCATGAAAAACAAACCTAGATAAGAAATATTACAATGGATGTAACACATATATATGTTTAAAGTACATTATAAAATTGCTTTTGTTTTCTTGTGTAAGCTGCTTTGAATAAAAGCATCTTATAAATGTATAATGTAAATGTAAAACATTTTAAACCTTTTAACATAGTAAATTTACTTCAAGAAATCAAAAGTTAGAGAATTAATCTTGAGAGGCATTTGATAGAGGCGGTGCAAAATGACAAAATATAAAAATAAAAAAATAGAAGTGTAATTGGTGACAGATTGTCTAAAACAGTTACGCAACTGCCCTAACAGTAAATCGATCTAGTTCAAGGATATGTAGATATTTTACTTGCAAACAAAGGGAAAACAGAAGAAAAAAATATTTTGATATTGATATGTTGCATGTGCAGTGACTCACTGGGCTGACTTTCACTCTCGCTGTTGTGGCGTGAGCTGGTGGACTCTGAGTTGAGGCTGAGCGTGCTGGGCACAGATGACAGTTCACTGGGCAGCGGAGCGTCCACTTCATCAGGGACAACGGGCCACTGCTGCCTGCGGCTGTGCCGAACAGAGTCCCATCCCAAAGCCTTCAGCACATCGCTGCCCTGCCGAGTGCGGCTGATCACCCCCAGAACATACACACACGTACTGCACAGACAGCACCGCTTGTTACTTACTGGATATATGATGCAATTTATTTCAATGCCATCTACTCTAATATTATTTTAGCGAGAGCGTCAAAACAAAAAGAAGGGTTTAATTAGATAGTTGTAAAATGTGGTGAAGCGCTGTGGACAGGGCAAAAAAAGTTGGCGTTTGAATTAAAATTTCTAAATAATCCATTTCAGATGAAGATGTTTCAGGAGTTGTTTTAGGGTTGGTAGAAGTTTTTAAAAATGTTGTCCCCTGTCCTCACCAAGCCTGCATTTATTTGATTCAAAACTGAAATATTTCTTAAAGGGGGTCATATGATGCTGCTAAAAAGGACATTATTTTGGTTATTTGGCGTGTTTGTGTGGTTCAAGTAAAATTTATTTTTCCACATATTGTTTCTCTAACAAGCATGTCTTCAGGAAATGCGCTGAACATGCTATTTGTGTAGAACTGTTCTAGAACGGTCTTGTAAATACAACTTAACCGCTGATTCTTTTGGAAACACAAAGTAGTTTCACTTTCACAATGACACACAGCACTACAGCCAGAAAGCTTTGAAAGCTCTGCCTTCTCTCTTTAGGTAAACATTTAGATGCTGCTTGGTCTTGAGACTTTAGTCAACTTTGCAGATCTTCTATATGCACCAAGAGCTTTTAAAGGTTAACATTTCTGTGGAAAATATTTAGTCCTCTTGCTGGCATGTTCCCACAGACGTTGTCCATGGGCATTAAAATGTTGTAAACAACCAAATATGTTCCTATATTAGGCAGACTTACCCACGTATGGACAGAACTTCACAGTGCTGAGCCAGAGCAATAATATCTGGAATCACATTCTCCTCTTGTAGAAGGTTCAGGCCCCAGTTTGAGCTGCCAATGTTTCCCTGAAATATTGTAAATTTGTAATTGTAATTTGTATTGCAAATTTTAAAAGTGTAAACTTGCATGCTGTGACACCAGAGATATTGAAGGATGAAAAAACATCTCTGACCAGAGCCCACAGCGCTGCTTTCAGCTGTTTAATGCCCTCAAAATGATCCAATACTGGAGATCGGACTGTATAGCTGAGATCCGGGATAACACCTAACAAGCGCACACAAATAACACGTAAGTGGACAAAATCAAACAATGTTATATAGCGTGAGTGTAACTGGGTACCTGAGTTTCCAGCAGAAGGCAGCCGGTTTTATCATGGACCAACTGCCCATATAAATGCACAGGGAGAAACACATTTGGCCTCTGTAACCTGCAAGGTAAAGTCTTTGATTAAAAGCATACATCCTGTGTATACATATATTTATAGTAGTGTTAATTTAGCTTCATTTAGAAGTCCTTCACAGGAGTGCTAAGTGCTAAGTGCTAAGACCTTTGGTTGCTGCGGGCGGACGTAGTTGTCTCCGTCAACAGGTTTGCGGTATGTTGTGAGAGCTTCATTTAACTGCTCCTCAATCATGTCCACATACTTTAGATTGTACTCCTGCAAAAACACACACGCCTCAGTACATCTGCATTCAGAGGAACAAACAGAGACACGGGCGTAAAACCACAGGCTGAGAGAAAGTCAGTGGACAGTGTTGCCAGATTGGGCGGGTCTTGATTGTGTGGGTAAATATCGGCTTGGGCGGTTTTCAAACATAAATAATATAGACGAACCCAGGTGTGCATATACAGCATCCACTCAGTCTTCACATTGTTATAAACACGCACATTGCACACTGACCACTTTTTTTTTAACTGTGCAAAGTTCTGTACCTACTTTAATATAAACTTTACAAAATACTTCCTAGTTCCAGCTGAAATTATAGAGCAAAATTGTAATGTGACAATGTAATTTTGCAGGGTTTTATGAGCTTTTGGGCTGGGAATCCTATATCATAACTAGCAACACTGTTAGTGGATTTATGCTTTCACCTTCTGCCATTTATCCAGCTGTTTGCTGACGTAGCCTCTTTCATTGAGGTAAGAGAAGCCTTTTGGGATGGACAGGAACCTACAGAGAAAAGCAGAGACTTTTACCACATTATGTTTATTCTTTTAGCAAATTACTTACAAATGAGGATTACAACCACTTATGACCAATTAAAATTTTGCAATTATATACGACTAACAGATTTATTACTGTCTATGAGCTTCTTCAATAACTTATTTCAAATTATTATTAAATTATTTCACTTCACTATTAGTTTCAATGTTGTCCAGATATATTTTTCAGCTGAACCTCTTCGGTGTTGGTTAATAATTTGTGAAGAAGAGGCAAAACTATATAAATACACATCTCTTATGTTGTGTTTGATTTTGATTGTTTGATTTTTAAACATTACGATTTGATTTAATGGCTCACAAACCCACTGCTGTTCCCTTACAATCCCCGTTCTTCAAACTAGCTAAAACGCTACAGTTAAACTGAAAACCAAGACCTGTTTTACCTCAGCAGCAGCAGAAGGCCTTTCTCTCCCAGGTGAGACAGAGCAGGTTTCATGTGGATCAGAGCGTGCAAGTTGGCCTGAACAGTTCGTCAGATGACAACAATTAGACAATTTCATATTTTCACATATATTCATAGCTGAAACTACATGAACACGATCTGCACTGAATCATTGACTTCCTCTAGTGGTGATGCTTATTACCTTTTCTTCACAGGCTTCATCCAGGATGTCCAGCGCCTCCATAGAGACGGTTTTGTTGTGGTCATGCAGCTGCGTGACTAGCAACTCCATCCCCCAATTACTGAAGAACTCAACGTTCGCGCGCAGCAGCACACGCAGGTGTTTGGTGGCGTATAGGCGGCAGTTCTGAAACCAGACAATCAGGGAGAGACGTTAGAAAGTTAAAATATACAGTGGAAAAAACACTCAAAGAGGTTTCACAAAAATCTTATAGGATGGGTATTATTTATTTACCACACAACATTGCTTGTTTTATTACTGAACATTAATAAAATGCATATAACTGCAGCTTAAAACATAACTTAACATGCATTAACAGCACTGCATATTACTACAAGCGTTATTTAAGTTTACAGAGATACTGCTATATGGTTTTTGGTAAACATTCTTAATCATTTTTATATTACCCATTTGTATTTGATTTCAGTTTAAATTTTTTCTTACTTTTAGTAGATTTTTTGTATGAAGAAAATGATTTTAGACTCAAACAACCATGCTCCGACAACAGAAATGCCATTAACATGATCTTACATCAGTGGCTGCTGTGAGGATCTTGGACAGAATGACTCGAGCGAGTCCATCTCTGCTGTAGTCCAGAGTGGAGACCGTTAGTTTTAGCAGGTGATCCTGGTTTTTCATTGAGCACAAGCTCAAGAGACTGCACAAAACAAATTAAAACCAAACACAGTTTAATCAAACTGCTACTACGGTACCATAGTATTAAATGGCCCCTTATTTGCATTTTGTGTAGTTTATCAATCCTTTTCACAGTTCCAGATACTGGGAAGACAAAGTCATCACAGTTGGGTAAAATTTTATAGGGATAATAAACATAAATACATACACAAAAGTACATTTTTCCATTACAACTGTCATCCGTCTTATAACTTTCCAAAAACTAAAAAAAAAAATTCCTTCTCTTAATTTACAATAACAATATCTGCAGAATTTGTCATCACAGTATGCAAATAGAGTCACATTTTCACCAATTTCAGGTTTTGCTGGAACACTACATTTTTTGTAAGGAATGTTTTTTGTCTGAACATAGAAAAATGTATCATGAATGTGTTGTTATCCCAATTCTTTCATATATCTAAAATAATAAGGTTTCTATAAATAGTGTGTTCTCACCACTGAAAAACGCCACATTTCTCCAGCATTTTGACTCCGGATGGTTGTGCAGACAGAGTACCCAGAAACAGGAAGTAGTGCTGACTGAGGGTGCTGAGGAGGCCATTGCTATGGAGACTGCGTTCAGATTTAAGCCCAGAAGAGGATGTGAGCCACTGAACGATATCCTTCACAAGCTCTTCTAAATACACCTGACCGTCCTGCAACAATTGGAAGAACGTTAACCAGGTTAAACCGCTGTCTCTTATGGTGTAATTTAAGAAAGGCTCAGAAGTTTTCATTTCTCACGTCCTCTGAATCCAAGAGGAACTGGTTGAACTGGCAGCCCGCTACCGTCAGCTGTCTGGCTTTGGCGTGATCCAGCTCCAGAGCCGAGTACAGCTTACTGCTGGGCTTATAGAAATACAGCAACCTCCTTACAAACCTACAACCAAACAAACACACAAAGTAGAGACGTAGTTTGTGGTAAGTGCTTCAAGAAAATGTAACACCTGATGTTCATGATAGGTCACCACAAGCCGGTCTCACTTGTGCATCTGCTCATCTTTGTTGTTTCTGAGGTTCACATTTGGCCACTAGAAAGAAAAAAACAATACAGTGAAAAAAAATTTTGTAAAGCTCCTTTAAGAGGTCTCTTATGCATTTATTTTTTCAGCATCATTACTATATGGAGTCACGTTATCCTTTCGAAATCTTTCTAATGTGCTCATTTGTTGCTCAAGAGACATTTATTATTTTCGATATTAAAAACTGTTGGGCTGCTAAAAATTTTTCTGGAAATATTGATTCACTTTCTTTCTGGATACTTTGATAAGCAGCAAGTTACCGTTTATTTGAAACAAATCTTTTGCAACATTATAAATTAATCTACCATCACTTCGAATTACTTTGTAAACAAAACAAAGCAAAAAATCTTACTATTTTTGTTAAAATGTTTTTGCTTAAAATTGTGTATGTGTTACCTTTCCTTCGTTAAATAAATGCTATTTGGTTCAATATTTTATTTAATGCATACATTCAGGCTTTTAAAAGTCACTCTATAGACCCTTTTTTGTTAGTGAACATTGTGAGATGCATATAAAAAATTGTTAGACGTGACTATAATAACAAAAGATAATACTTTATTTAATCTTTTCTGATAAGAAGCGGAAGCGTGAGCTGTCTAGTGTACACGTTTTATCTCATTTTATCACAGCTGTTGTTGGTTTTTTGTCTGGCAGTGGCATCAGGTATGCATTGAAAATTCAAATTGAAGCCTCTACTAACTTACAAAGATTCAGGCAGCTAACATCACAAGAAGATGATATTTTAAGCTCCTTATGTCACCCAATCAGTGGCCACCTCCAGCTAGCAATGTGATATAATTGTGACGTCGGCTCTAAAAGGGTCTATTGCTCTGTTTGTAAAAGAACCGTAACATACTAAGTGCAATCATGAAATACTGTACGCAGTATGGGAATTTTCTGTATGCATGAAATATACAAATCACATTCGTGACTCACTGTTTAATTTGATTGCTAAATGCATGTAATAATAATAATAATAATAATGCATTTTATTATATTGCATTGAACTTGAAGTGCTAATTATGACTTATTTACCTTGGCTTTTTTTTTTTTTTTTTTTTTTTTTTTTACATACATTTTTTAAAAATCGTAGGCACGAGACAATATTGTAGAGTATGAAGTAAGCTTAATGCTAGTATCCAAACACAGCATGATGAGTGAGTTGGGCCCGTTCCTCGTTTACCTTCAGTATAGTGATGATCAGAATCCAGTTCCAGTCCAGGTTATGTTTGTGGTTGAGGATCTGACTGTCCTCAAGTTCATCATCAGCGCCTCTTCAGTGTCCTATACCACACAAACAACTT
>NC_056702.1:29180469-29200999 GCF_018831695.1 Puntigrus tetrazona | reverse complement strand
TGCAAAATGTCAATACATAACCCTAACACAGACTTATCTCACAGTTGACACTAGAAACCAAGGCTCAAGACTGAACAAACAAGCATGGCACAAACTCATTAAATAGTGCTGAACACAGGTGTCACCTATCAGGGCAAACGAAAGGTGCTGTTCAGCAGAAGCCTGAGAGAGGCGCCACCTGCTGACTAGGAGGTGTATTACAGTCCAGTGGTGAACTCTTACATGATCAGAAGCTAGATTTGCTTTGTTTGACAGAAACCTGGCTAAAACCAGATGATTATATTACTCTCTAAATGAATGTACCCCCAAAATTATTTCTATAAAAATGAGCCACGTTTAAAAGGTAGAGGGGAGGTGTTGCTACAATTTATAACAATATTCTTAGTACTTCTCAGAGGGCAAGCTTTAAGTATAACTCATTTGAAGTTTTGGTGCTGCATATAACATCTACAGAATCATGTGCTAGTGATAAATCTTCTGTCATGTTTGTACTGGCTACTGTATACAGGCCACCAGGGCACAGCACAGATTTCATTAAAGAATTTGCTGATTTTCTAACTGAGTTAGTACTGGCGCAGATAAAGTCTTAATTGTTGGCGATTTTAATACCCATGTTGATAATGAAAAGACTCATTAGGATCAGCTTTCTTAGACATTTTGAACTCCGTTGGCGTTAGACAACACGCCTCTGGACCTACTCATTGTCAAAATCATACTCTAGATCTAATACTGTCACATGGAATGGATGTTAAAATGGTTGAAGTACTGCAGCAAAGTGATGACATTTCAGATCACTATCTAGTCTTGTGTGAACTCTGTATAGTTAAACCTGTAAACTCTGCACCTTATTACAAGTATGGTAGAACCATCACTTCCACCACAAAAGAAAGCTTTCTAAATAACCTTCCTGACTTATCTCAATTCCTTAGCTCATCCAATACGACGCAAAACTTGATGATGTAACAGAAACTATGCACTCTCTTTTTCTAGCACTTTAGATACAGTTGCTCCTTTGCACTTAAAAAGATAAAAGAAAACAATCTGACTCCATGGTATAATGACAACACACGCACCCTAAAGAGAGCAGCCCGGAAAATGGAGCGAAGGTGGAGAAAAACCAAATTAGAAGTATTTCGTAT
Source organism: Puntigrus tetrazona (assembly GCF_018831695.1). Lineage (NCBI taxonomy): Eukaryota > Metazoa > Chordata > Actinopteri > Cypriniformes > Cyprinidae > Puntigrus > Puntigrus tetrazona. Next base: position 29,199,860 of record NC_056702.1, on the reverse strand, counting down.
TGCCTGGCGGGAGAGTATGCTGTCATACAGAAAAGCATTAAAAATAGCAAGATCTGATTATTTTTCCTCCCTTTTAGAAGAAAACAAACACAACCCCGGTTTTTATTCAGTACAGTAACTAAATTAACAAAAAATAAAGCATCAACAGGTGCTAATATGCCCCAAGAGTATAGCTGCAATGAGTTCATGAATTTCTTTACTTCTAAGATTGATACCATCAGAGATAAAATTGTAACTATGCAGCCGTCAACTACAGTTTCACATCAGATAGTGAAATTTAGATCCCTAAGGAAAAATTACACTCTTTCTCTATTATAGGAGAAGAAGACTTGTACAAACTTGTTAAATCATCTAAACCAGCAACATGTATGTTAGACCCTGTTCCATCTAAACTATTAAAAGATCTGCTTCCAGAAGTCATAGATCCTATTTTGAACATTATTAATTCATCATTGTCAATAGGACATGTTCCCAAAACCTTCAAACTGGCTGTAGTTAAACCTCTCATTAAGAAACCACATCTTGATCCCAAAGACTTAGTAAATTACAGACCAATCTCTAATCTCCCTTTTCTGTCAAAGATACTAGAAAGGTAGTATCCTCACAACTGTATTCCTTTTTTAGAAAAAATGGTGTCTGTGAGGATTTCCAATCAGGTTTTAGACCGCACCATAGTACTGAGACTGCTCTCATTAGAGTTACTAATGACCTGCTTCTATCATCGGATCGTGGTTTTATCTCATTATTAGTGCTATTAGATCTTAGCGCAGCATTCGATACTATCGATCACAACATTCTCTTGGATAGACTAGAAAACTATGTTAGCATTAGAGCAAGCGCCTTAGCATGGTTTAAATCATATCTATCTGACCGCTATCAGTTTGTAGCATTAAATGAGGAGGTATCATATCGATCAAAAGTGAAATATGGAGTTCCTCAAGGCTCAGTGCTAGGACCGTTACTTTTCAACCTGTACATGTTACCTCTGGGAGATATTATCAGGAGTCATGGTGTTAGTTTTCACTGCTATGCTGATGATACTCAGCTCTATATTTCAGCGCAGCCTGGTGATACACACCAAATTGAGAATCTAACAGAATGCATAGTCGATATAAAAGCTGGATGATGAGTAACTTCTCAATTTTAAATTCTGAAAAAACAGAGGTGCTAATAATTGGACCTAAAAACCCCACATATAATAATCTAGAACACAGCCTATCACTTGATGGCTGCTCTGTTAATTCTTCATCATCAGTTAGGAACCTAGGTGTGCTGGAACAATCTCCCTAACTCTGTTCGGGAAGCAGACACACTCTGCCAGTTTAAATCTAGATTAATGACACATCTTTTAACTTAGCCTACACATAACACACCAACACGATTTTTATTATTCAAACTGTTAAAGGATTTTTAGGCTGCATTACTTAGATTTGCTGGAACCGGGAACAATATTTCCTACAATAATGATGTACTTGTGACATCGTGAAAAGAATGGTATCTACGCTAATATTAGTCCTGTCTCTTTCTCAATCTGTTTTCACAGTTTGTATCCAGACTAGATGGTGGATCAGCACCCAGAGATTATGTTCATCAGAGACCAGAACACCTAGATGCACCCCGTGGACCAATCACCAGATCCTGATGCACACACGCACACACTAAGTCATTTACACTACCTGACACAGCTGCGCTTAAAATTGAACTGGAAGTTAAGTGCTGGGCGTCCGGTCAGAGGAGAACTGACCCCAACTGAGTCTGGTTTCTCCCAAGGTTTTTTTTTTTCTCCATTCTGTATGCATGGGGTTTTGTTTCTTGCCACTGTCGCCTCTGGCTTGCTTGGTTGGGGACACTTAACTTCTAGTGACTATCGTTGAATTGACTACAGAGACCGCTCTCTGCATTTAATAAGAAATTGGTCACTCGTCATTATACATCCCTGTCATTATACATCCCTGTCATTATACTGTACAGTGCTTTGATGCAACCTGTGTTGTTAAAAGCGCTATATAAATAAAAATGATTGATTGATTGATTGATTGATATGTTCTAGAAAGGTCTACATGAGAGTACCTCGCCAAATGGTACAAATATGCTTTCTCAAACTTATTGAATTAAGTTTTCTTTATCATGCATTGTTGGCATTCTGTTAATAAACTGTTTATGTAATTTGAAATAATTACTTGGCTGTTTTTTCATTAATACATTGTTTGCATTAGTTAGTTAATGCATTGTTGGCATGCTCTAAAATTGATAAATATCTACTGGTTCGTTAAAATGCAAAAAGACTAATTAAAATAAAAAAATATTAAAGAGTTACATGAAGTTAAATGTTGATAATATATATTTTTACATTTTTAGTCTTCTCTTGTTATGTTAGAAGAATGTTGATATATTTTCAGATAAATGTTATATTTTTACTGCAAAACACCACAATAACTGGCAAAAGTGTAGGCATAAATGTTGAAGAAAAAGAAATCTGAAAAAGTGCTGCAAAATTCTGGAGGAACTGTTACACAGATCACACAAAGACCTCATCGACTGGTTTAGTGAATCTCACAAAACTCTCCTGTTCACTGCCAGAAATGTGATCATTCACATTAATTTTAGTAAAAACACAAACTATATCATTAACATGTTTTTAAAGTGTATTGATCTTCAGTGTTACTTACCGAACTGATCTGGATTCTTTAACCACAGGTAACAGATACTGAAGAACTTCATCTCCTGTATGTTGTTCTCCTATAAACTGTTCTAGATCAAAGACATTCATGTTCATATCTGATGTCAGCAAACACATAAACCAGAGCTGACCACTGTGAAGAAGAGAGTTTGGTTTCTCTTATTCCTCCAGATTTCAGATAAACCTGGATCTCCTGCATCAGTGAATCATCACCCAGTTCATTCAGACAGTGAAACAGATTGATGGATTTCTCTGAAGAGTGATTCTCACTGATCTTCTTTTGATGAACTGAACTGTTTCCTCTTTGTTATAGGAGCAGCTTCCTGTCTGTGTCAGTAGTTTTCTTAAGAGAGTCTGATTGGACTCCACTGAGAGACCCAGAAGAAACCTCAGGAAAAGATCCAGGTGTCCATTCTTTACTCTTTAGAGCCTCGTTCACAGCTCTCTGATGCAGCTCAGATAATGAATTATATTTATTCTGGTAAAATATCTTGGACAATAGACTGTGTTTGGTTTGGTTGAAAACATTTCTCTTCTTGTTTGTAAAAGAGAGATGCGCATATAGAGCTGCTAGATGTTCCTGAAGGCTCAGATGAACGAAGCAGAAGACTTTTCCTGAAACAAGCCCAGCTCCTCTCTGAAGATCTGAGTGCACAGTCCTGAATAAACTGATGCTTCTGTCTCATCAATGCCACACTCTTTCAGGTCTTCATCATAGAAGATCAGGTTTCCTTTCACAAGCTGCTGGAAAGCCAGTTTCCCCAGTTTGAGGATCATGTCTTCATCTGTCAGGTTATTCTTATAGTCCTTCTCATGTTTGATGTTGGTCTGAAGGATCAGGAAGTGTGTGTACATTTGAGTGAGAGTCTTAGGAATCTCTCCAGTCTCTGCTCGACTCAAGATCTTCTCAAGAACAGTGGCTGAGATCCAGCAGAAGACTGGGATGTGACACATGATGAAGAGGCTCCTGGAGGACTTCAGGTGTGAGATGATCCTGTCGGCCATACTCTGATCACTGATCCTCTTCCTGAAGTATTCCTCCTTCTGTGGCTCATTGAAGCCTCGTACCTCTGTCACTCGATGGACGCACCCAGAGGGGACGAGATCAGCTGCTGCTGGTCTGGAGGTGATCCAGATGAGAGCAGAGGGAAGCAGATTCCCCACAATCAGGTTCATCAGCAGCACATCCACTGAGGCTGACTCAGATATAGTACACAGATTCACTTTACTCTTAAAGTCCAGAGACAGACGACACTCGCCCAGACCATCAAAGATGAACAACACTTTATATTCATTGCTGGATATTTCCATTTCTTTTTAGTTTCAGGGAAGAAGACGTGAAGAAGATCTGAAAGACTGGGTGTTTTGTCCTTCATCAAGTTGATTTCTCTGAAAGGAAGTGGAAATATGAGCTGGACGCCCTGATTCTCTTTCCTTCGCCCAGTCCAGGATGAACTTCTGCACAGAGACTGTTTTTCCAATGCCAGCGACTCCTTTGTCAGCACAGTTCTGATGTCTTTGTCTTGTCCAGGTAAAGGTCTGAAGATGTCACTGCATTTGATGGCTGTGTCCTCTGTTGCTTCTCTCCTGGATTGTGTCTCAATCTGTCTCACCTCATGCTCATTATTGATCTCTCCTCTCTCACTCTCTGTGATGTAGAGCTCTGTGTAGATCTCATTCAGCAGTGTTGGGTTTCTCTCATGTCGCTGCTCCTCACACAGACACTCAAACTTCTTCAGCAGATTTGATCTAAGTGTGTCGAGGACTCCTCTCTTAAAATCTAAAGACTGAATCACAGATGTCTCTCTCTTCATAGACACACAGCTGGACTCTGCTTCTGATCTCCTCTGATGAACTGAACTAAAACAGAAAACAGAGATATTCAACATTTCATACAGTGTATGTACAAAAACTATTGACTTAAATTTAATAAAATATGATAATATAAATTGTAAATCAAAACATCATTTAAGTGTCATACCCGAGTCCAGGCTGTGAATCTTCACTCTTAAACTTCATTGGCGGATCCATAGACCAGTCACTCTTCATAGACACACAGCTGGGCTCTGCTTCTGATCTCTTCTGATGAACTGAGCTGAAACAGAACAGATGTTATACTTTATATTTAGAATCATCTTAATATATTACAAGATAATTTTATTATGCTTGAAAAATATTTGTATATAAACTAAATTATAATAAATAAACTTGTAAATGTTCATGGTTTTATTTCTATAAGAGAAAAGCTTTACTGTGTTCCTCAAAGTACCTGCAGGCTGAGAATACTCGTCATCTCCAGATGTTTGTGTTTCATTCATGATGGATCTGAACAGTTTGATCTTCAACACTGACTCTAGATGGAGATGACAAACAATCAAAAAACTGCAGTAACTACTAACAATGGCATGGGTTTATCTATTAATAAATGTAGAAATGAATCTCGCCAAGATCACACAACGAACATGAAGATGAGATATTGTCTTTATATTAAAGAAAGACATGAGAATGCATGAGTAATTAATGAAATACATTTATTACATTTCATATTACAGTGTATCTCAACCTTATTACAGCCGTTAAAAACATGGTAAAAATGTGTAACAACTGCAGGATACTTTCAGTTACACTTTTTACACACGATTTTATAAAAGTTTAAAAAGTGTTTTTAGAAGATTAGAAAGAAACATCTTACAGTCTTATGAGTCCAGTTTGTTCATATTTGATCATGTTTCATGAGTGTTTCATGATTAAGACAGTATTTAATCTTTACTTACATGAATAAGGAAGTGTCTTTCTGCTCCACAGCTGAAGACTTGCTTTGATCAAAAGTTCAGTTTCTAGACAACTTCTCAAAATGGCTTTGCTTTCTCATGAAGTTTATGTATCTTCCCACAAGAACAAATAAAAGACGAATGATCAGTTTTTGAAAATGAAGAAAAGTTCTTACGATCAAGTGTAAACGTCGCATGTAAAACATAATCTGCTTTCACTTTCTTTTTCTCAGCAAGGTTCTTCCTGTTTAGAGCAGTGCTGAGGCTACGAGGAGAAGCTGGTCATTTTACAAATAAACACAAATTTATTAAACGATCATGATAATAAATTACTTATTTCACTATGTATATACTTATTTTAAAAATTGTTTTCTTGATCAAATACGGGTATCTTCCTGATTTCCCCTCTTTCTATTGGTGGAAATCACACACTTGTCGCACCGATGATTCGTCAGTTTCTGTTAGTCTTGCCCATAATGTTAAAGGTACAGTGCACCCAAAAATAAAAATATTCCGTCATCATTTGCTCCTCAATTTTAATATTATGGTCTTTGGTGTCTCCCTGTGGTCCTGTTTGGTATCACAGCTTGACTTGTGCTAATGAATTATTTAACATAAATAAAAATAAATTGTACTTGAAACACAGCCAAAGAAAAAAACAAGCCAGAAAAAAACAGTGAGTGAGAGAGTGTGTGTGTCTGTGTGTGTGTGTCTGTGTGTGTGTGTGTGTGTGTGTGTGTGTGTGTGTCTGTGTGAGTGTGTGTGTGTCTGTGTGTGTGTGAGAGTGTGTGTGTGTGTCTGTGTGTGTGTGTGTGTCAGAGTGTGTGTGTGTGTCAGAGTGTGTGTGTGTGTGTGTGTGTGTGTGTGTGTGTGTGTGTGTGTGTGTGTCTGTGTCTGTGTCAGATAAAATTATGTATAAGGTCAGTACTACAATTGGGAAAGCAAAATCCTAATAAATAGGAGTGATTTTAAAAGAGACGCAAGGAAAAGACCGAACACACATTAACCTTTCGACCAGGGCCTCTGGACTCTGGACTTCAGAAAAAGGGGGACCCTTACGTGGGTCACGCTTGAGCCAGCGTTGATTCCTTTGTCAAGTGGGCTGCAAATTGCAAACTGTCTGCACATCTTACCTCGTAAACGTCCCTCCAATTGTCAGATTTACTGAGGAATGTAGCTCAAACCGACATAAAGATCCTTCCTAAAGCAGTATTAGCAGAGATTCATGCTTTTCAAAAGGTCATAGGTCAACATCCGAATTCAAATGACAAAGTTGAAGAAACAACACCTACCTGTGCTAACCTTTCCTTCAACTTCCCCCTTACCCACGAAAGAGCAGATATCAAAACTGTTCAACTACATGCCTGAAGTCTTTTCTACATGACCTTGACAATGGACACACTGAGAAAGTCAGACATCAAATAAAGTTGAGTGATGAGACACCATTTAAACATAAAGCCCGACGTATCCATCCCCAAGACATTGACGCCGTAAGGAGGCACCTTTAAGAATTGTTGGAAGCTGTCATCATTCGTGAGTCTCTGTTTGCTTCGCCCATAGTAGTAGTCCACAAGACAGATGGTACGGTACGGCTATCCATCGACTGGGTCTTGAACTACTGAATAGCTTTAAACTCCAATGCTTGTATCAATCAATCATTTATTTTTATTTATATAGCGCTTTTAACAACACAGGTTGCATCAAAGCACTGTACAGTATAATGACAGGGATGTATAATGACAGGGATGTATAATGATGTAAAGTGACCAATTTCTTATTAAATGCAGAGACGGTCTCTGTAGTCAATTCAACGATAGTCACTAGAAGTTAAGTGTCCCCAACCAAGCAAGCCAGAGGCGACAGCAGCAATGAAACAAAACCCCATGCATACAGAATGGAGAAAAAAAAACCTTGGGAGAAACCAGACTCAGTTGGGGTCAGTTCTCCTCTGACCGGACGCCCAGCACTTAACTTCCAGTTCAATTTTAAACGCAGCTGTGTCAGGTAGTGTAAATGACTTAGTGTGTGCGTGTGCGTGTGCGTGTGTGTGTGTGTGTGCATCAGGATCTGGTGATCTGTCGACGGGCGCATCTAGGTGTTCTGGTCTCTGATGAACATAATCTCTGGGTGCTGATCCACCATCTAGTCTGGATACAAACTGTGAAAACAGATTGAGAAAGAAACAGGACTAATATTAGCGTAGATGCTATTCTTTTTACGATGTCACAAGTACATCGATTGTAGGAGTAGTGTTCCCGGTTCCAGCAAATCTAAGTAATGCAGCCTAAAAATCCTTTAACGGATTTGAATAATAAAAGGTGTGTTGGTGTGTTATGTGTAGGCTAAGTTAAAAAGATGTGTCTTTAATCTAGATTTAAACTGGCAGAGTGTGTCTGCTTCCCGAACAGAGTTAGGGAGATTGGTCCAGAGTTTAGGTGCTAGATAGGAAAATGATCTGCCGCCCGCAGTTGATTTTGATATTCTAGGTATTATCAAATGGCCAGAGTTTTGAGAACGCAGCGGACGTGCAGGACTATAATGTGATAAGAGCTCGCTCAAGTATTGAGGAGCTAAACCATTCAGGGCTTTATAGGTGATTAATAAGATTTTAAAATCTATTCGATGTTTGATAGGAGCCAGTGCAGTGTTGACAGAACCGGGCTAATATGATCATACTTCCTAGTTCTAGTAAGGACTCTGGCTGCTGTGTTTTGGACTAGCTGAAGTTTGTTTATTAAGCGTGCAGAACAACCACCCAATAAAGCATTGCAATAATCTAACCTTGAGGTCATAAACGTATGAATTAACATTTCTGCATTAGAGGTTGAAAGCATAGGTCGTAATTTAGATATATTTTTAAGATGGAAAACGCAGTTTTACAGATGCTAGAAACATGATTTTCAAAGGAAAGATTATGGTCAAACAGCACACCTAGGTTCCTAACTGATGATGAAGAATTAACAGAGCAGCCATCAAGTGATAGGCTGTGTTCTAGATTATTATATGTGGGGTTTTTAGGTCCAATTATTAGCACTCTGTTTTTTCAGAATTTAACATTAAGAAGTTACTCATCATCCAGCTTTTTATATTGACTATGCATTCTGTTAGATTCTCAATTTGGTGTGTATCACCAGGCTGCGCTGAAATATAGAGCTGAGTATCATCAGCATAGCAGTGAAAGCTAACACCATGACTCCTGATAATATCTCCCAGAGGTAACATTTAAAGGTTGAAAAGTAACGGTCCTAGCACTGAGCCTTGAGGAACTCTATATTTCACTTTTGATCGATATGATACCTCCTCATTTAATGCCACAAACTGATAGCGGTCAGATAGATATGATGTAAGCCATGCTAAGGCGTTTCCTCTAATGCCAACATAGTTTTGTAGTCTATCCAAGAGAATGTTGTGATCGATAGTATCGAATGCTGCGCTAAGATCTAATAGCACTAATAACGAGATAAAACCACGATCAGATGATAGAAGCAGGTCATTAGTAACTCTAATGAGAGCAGTTTCAGTACTATGGTACGGTCTAAAACCTGATTGGAAATCCTCACAGACACCATTTTTTTCTAAAAGGAATACAGTTGTGAGGATACTACCTTTCTAGTATCTTTGACAGAAAAGGAGATTAGAGATTGGTCTGTAATTTACTAAGTCTTTGGGATCAAGATGTGGTTTCTTAATGAGAGGTTTAACTACAGCCAGTTTGAAGGTTTTGGGAACATGTCCTATTGACAATGATGAATTAATAATGTTCAAAATAGGATCTATGACTTCTGGAAGCAGATCTTTTAATAGTTTAGATGGAACAGGGTCTAACATACATGTTGCTGGTTTAGATGATTTAACAAGTTTGTACAAGTCTTCTTCTCCTATAATAGAGAAAGAGTGTAATTTTTCCTTAGGGGATCTAAAGCTCACTATCTGATGTGAAACTGTAGTTGACGGCTGCATAGTTACAATTTTATCTCTGATGGTATCAATCTTAGAAGTAAAGAAATTCATGAACTCATTGCAGCTATACTCTTGGGGCATATTAGCACCTGCTGATGCTTTATTTTTTGTTAATTTAGTCACTGTACTGAATAAATACCGGGGTTGTGTTTGTTTTCTTCTAAAAGGGATGAAAAATAATCAGATCTTGCTATTTTTAATGCTTTTCTGTATGACAGCATACTCTCCCGCCAGGCAATATGAAATACTTCTAATTTAGTTCCTCTCCACCTGCGCTCCATTTTCCGGGCTGCTCTCTTTAGGGTGCGTGTGTTGTCATTATACCATGGAGTCAGATTGTTTTTTTATCTTTTTAAGTGCAAAGGAGCAATTGTATCTAAAGTGCTAGAAAAAGAGAGTGCATAGTTTCTGTTACATCATCAAGTTTTTGCATCGTATTGGATGAGCTAAGGAATTGAGATAAGTCAGGAAGGTTATTTAGAAAGCTTTCTTTGTGGTGGAAGTGATGGTTCTACCATACTTGTAATAAGGTGCAGAGTTTACAGGTTTAACCATACAGAGTTCACACAAGACTAGATAGTGATCTGAAATGTCATCACTTTGCTGCAGTACTTCAACCATTTTAACATCTATTCCATGTGACAGTATTAGATCTAGAGTATGATTTTGACAATGAGTAGGTCCAGAGACGTGTTGTCTAAGCCCAATGGAGTTTAAAATGTCTAAGAAAACTGGTCCTAATGAGTCTTTTCATTATCAACATGGATATTAAAATCGCCAACAATTAAGACTTTATCTGCAGCCAGTACTAACTCAGTTAGAAAATCAGCAAATTCTTTAATGAAATCTGTGCTGTGCCCTGGTGGCCTGTATACAGTAGCCAGTACAAACATGACAGAAGATTTATCACTAGCACATGATTCTGTAGATGTTATATGCAGCACCAAAACTTCAAATGAGTTATACTTAAAGCCTGCCCTATGAGAAGTACTAAGAATATTGTTATAAATTGTAGCAACACCTCCCCTCTACCTTTAAACGTGGCTCATTTTTATAGAAATAATTTTGGGGGTAGATTCATTTAGAGTAATATAATCATCTGGTTTTAGCCAGGTTTCTGTCAAACAAAGCAAATCTAGCTTCTGATCATTGATCAAATCATATACATAAAGTGCTTTTGTGGAAAGTGATCTAATATTTAGCGAGCCAAGTTTTATCGTTTGCTTATTTGAATTATAGGTATTTTTAATTTGTTGGACATTAATTAAATTATTGCTTTTGATTAGGTTTGGACGTTCTCTGCATATTCTAATTCGGGAACAGACACAGTCTCTATAGTGTGATATCTAGGTGAAAGAGTCTCTATGTGCTGAGAATTAACTGCCTTCTGTGACGTGAGGCAGCTAGCAGACGGTCGGTTTAGCCGGTCTGTCTGCTTCCTGACCTGGGCACTAGTTGGTCATGTTGGAGCTATAAGACTATATGCCATATTTCTAGATAGAAGAGCGGCACCACCCCAGGAGGGATGAAGACCATCTCTTTTCAACAGGTCAGGTCTGCCCCAGAAACTCATCCAATTGTCTATAAAGCCTATGTTGTTCTGCGGGCACCACTTAGACATCCAGCCATTGAGACCCAGCAATCTGCTGTAAATCTCATCACCCCGGTAAGCAGGAGGGACCAGAGCATATTACATTGTCCAACATCGTGCTTGCAAATTCACACACCTCTTTAATATTATTTTTAGTGATCTCCGACTGGCGAAGTCGAACATCATTAGCGCCGACGTGAATAACAATTACGAAATTACTTAAATTTACGCTTAGCATTAGCCAGCACTTTTAAATTTGACAAGATGTCAGACGCTCTGGCTCCCGGTAAGCATTGGACTACGGTGGCTGGTGTCTCTATTTTCACGCCCGCATAATAGAATCACCAATTACTAGAGCACTTTGATCAGGTTTCTCAGTGGGTGCGTCACTGAGTGGGGAGAACCTGTTTGATGTTCTGATCGGAACGGAAGAGCGTATCATATTTGTTTTATTTGGAGGAAAAACACATCATCAAAACTATTTCAAATGATGAGTAATTGTCCAAAATATTCAGACTAAGAATCTATGCAAAGGTGAAACTCATAAGAAAAATAAGCGCTGTTTAAATTGTTTAACATTTGCTGGTTGTTTCCATACTTCCATACGCATTAATTTACAGAACCAATGACTTTCCTCTTATTCTGAAACAAGGAAAATGTCCCAAATATGTGACTTTGGTGAACGCCTGAGATAATAAAAGTGAAAATGCGGCGCATTAAAGGCAAAACTAAAGCAAAAATGAGTTGTGTTGCTATAAAATGTGTAATAACACAAGCTCCCAATCAGCCACTGGTGCTCAGAAATGATCAGTAATGAGATACATCCAGGTAAAATCCAATCAAAGAGGGCAGAATAAAAGAAAGATAAGAACATCTAAAAGCCCAGTGTTTCTTAAGATCTTTCATTCATGTTTCTCTTCACATCTCTCGTCTTTGAAACTATTAAAAAGACTTCATTTATTTGATTGAAAAGTCTTACTGTATGCTAACTTTACTCTCAAAAGCATTTCTTCTTATTATTAAATGTTCAAAACGGCAATCTTTTGAGAAGTAAAATGTCTTTAAAATCCTTGCTTAAAAACTCTATTGATTTCTGAGACTTTTCTTTGAATAATATACAGTATATATATATATAAATATCCATCCAAAATAAATGTTTTTCTTTACATCATATAAGTGTGTCATGTATATATGGTGCTGTCTAAAGGATTATTAATGATTAAATGCATCTAAAATAAATGTTTTTATGTAATGTATGTGTTCTGCGTGATGTTCATTATGTTTATATCAATGAAGCCATATACTTAACACAAAAATGTAAAATATTTACATGTACATGCATTTGTATATTTATACTCTTATATTATATAGAAATATATTTAAAATATTTCTTAAATATATACATGCATTTGTTTGTGTTTATATATAAATAACAAATATACACAATATGCACACATATATTATATAACTAAAAGTTCTACTTTGGATGTGATTCATCATGATTAAATGTTTGACAGCAGTATATACTATATACATTTCAGAAAATATATTATATATATTTATATATTAATATATATATATATTTATTAGTACTGTCAAATAATGAATTATTATCCAAAATAAAAGTTTTTGTCTACTATTATATATGTGTGTGTACTGTGTTTATTTATTATATATATGTATAGACACATACATATAGAAATATATTTAAAATATTTATAAAAACATACATTTATAAATGTATACACATATAAATATTTTCTAAATATGTACTGTATGTGTGAATGTGTGTATATATATATATGTGTGTGAAATATTAACAAAATGTTTATGCAAGATTATAGAAAGAATGAATAATTCAGCTGTCTACTTAAGCCGTAACGTTGCCAAAACTTGCATTATTTATATGCTTATTATTTCGGTAGGGAGACGTTCAAAACCTCTGTACAGAATGTTACAATTTCTCAGTCCTAATGACACACACATAAGGCTGCGAGGTGTTTCTGTGCCGATTTACACGCATGGACCTGGCAACCCGAGACCGGGCGCGTGCCTGCGGCCGTTTAACAAGTGACTCGGACGTTATTCACTTTTACATTTACAGAACACAGACAATTAATAAATCTGTCTTTTATAAGGATAGTGTCTTTATTAGGAACAAATTCAGTATTTTATAATAATAACAAATAATAATAATGGTATCAATAAGTCAAATCAAAGACAAATTTATATTTTATTTTATATTTTATTAAATGATACATTTTATTTTATTTTAACTACACACACACACACACACACACACACACACACAGACACACACACACACACACACACACACACACACACACACACACACACACACACACACACACACACACACACACACACACACACACACACACACAGACACACACATACATACATACACACACACACACACATACACAGACACACAGACATACACACACACACATATACATATACACACATATTATATACATACACACAGACACATATATATATACATATATATATACATATACACATATACATATATACACACACATATATACATATAGTTACATACATATATACATATATATATACATACACACATATTACATATTACACACATTACATATTATTATACATTACACACACATTACATACACACACACACACACACACAGACAGATACATACACACACACACACACACAGATCTTTCTATTTCTGACACATTTCTTATTTTATATCTATTTTTAGATGAATTATTAATTTTTATCTTTCTGTTTCTATAGAAGTTGAGCTGCAGTATTAATGTCTTGAAGAGACTCATAAAATCTCACTGTTACTGATTCATCAAGCAGCTCAAAGCATTCTGGGTAGAATCTCATCAGTCTCTTCTGATTCATCAACACAGTTTCACTGATGATCCATAACCAGAAAAATAAAACCTAAACCCAGGACAGAGTGTCTGAGTGAATGTGGTCTGGACTGTGTGGATGAGTCTCATTGAGTCAGAGACGCTGAAGAAGGACAGCTGCTCCTGCACTCTCATCGACATACACTCCTACTCTGTAGATATCTTCATACTCTCCTGTTCTTCTTCTTCTTCTGATGATGATGGGCTTCACAGAGAGATCAGTCTCTATCTTATTGTGTCTGAATGAGTATCTGTGAGGAGAGCAGATCAAACTCCAGGACTGATCATTAGATCCAAACCAACACTCTTTACTCGGTCCCTTCCTGCTGATGTTCTTATATGACACTGATATACACACATCTCCACTCCACTCAGTCTCCCAGTAATATGCCCACACACACTCTCTCTACACAACACCTGAGGATACACACCATCAAATCTGTCTGGATGATCAGGATACGACTGAGACTGAGACACAAGTGTCACCTTTCTGTTCTCCTCAGACAGAATGAGACGAGTGTGTGCTGTGTTTGGATCCAGTGTGAAAAAACACACCCTGAACAGAAGAACAGAGACATTAATAACACAACAATCACTACAGTGTGTGTGTGTGTGTGTGTGTGTGTGTGTGTGTGTGTGTGTGTGTGTGTGTGTGTGTGTGTGTGTGTGTGTGTGTGTGTGTGTGTGTGTGTGTGTGTGTGTGTGTGTGTGTGTGTGTGTGTGTGTGTGTGTGTGTGTGTGAGAGAGTGTGTGTGTGTGTGAGTGTGTGTGTGTGTGTGTGTGTGTGTGTGTGTGTGTGTGTGTGTGTGTGTGTGTGTGTGTGTGTCTGTGTGTGTGTGTGTGTGTGTGTGTGTGTGTGTGTGTGTGTGTGTGTGTGTGTGTGTGTGTGTGTGTGTGTGTGTGTGTGTGTGTGTGTGTGTGTGAGTGTATGTGTGTGTGTGTGTGTGTGTGTGTGTGTGTGTGTGTGTGTGTGTGTGTGTGTGTGTGTGTGTGTGTGTGTGTGTGTGAGTGTGTGTGTGTGTGTGTGTGTGTGTGTGTGTGTGAGTGTGTGTGTGAGTGTGTGTGTGTGTGTGTGAGTGTGTGTGTGTCTGAGTGTGTGTGTGTGTGTGTGTGTGTGTGTGTGTGTGTGTGTGTGAGTGTGTGTGTGTGTGGCCACACACATCAGTGACCAGGAATGTTACATGCACACACATCCACAAACAATTGATATATTTAATTTCATTTGAGTTAAAAAGATTATTTGAGTTTATTTAGCATTAAATATCTTGATTAAAATAAGACCCACACACATTTAGATTCAATGGTTTTATTTAAACACTTTACTTGCAGCTAGTTGGGTGCACACAATCTAGTTGCTGTATTGTCCGTTAATGTTTGTTTTCTTTTGAGTTTAAGTTACCGTGTTGTGGAGGATGGTGGAGATTCTTTGTTTCTGCGCTGGCTGACTGCTTTAAAGACGAAGTGGCCGCCATGTTGACAACTTTAAAGGCCACGGGCCTGTTCCACTCCTCAGATGGCTGGGAGGGAGATCCAAGTTTTTCATTTGAATTAATTAATTTTTAGATGTTTATGTCCTCCGTCCTGTATTGGGGTTGGCTTTATTGAAGATCTATGATAGGGCTTTAAGCTCGGAAATTTGTCTAGTTTATGGTGGGGGTTTGTAGATCGTTTCTTTGTTTTGTGTCTCCTATGTCGTTAAATGTGGACTAGTCCTTTTGTATAAATGTGGTTGTGTTTGTTATTTTGAGAGGTCGGTTTGGTTTACACGGTTGATTTATTTGAGCTTGTTTGTTTTGTTTCGTTTTGTTTGTATTGTTTAGGCCTAATAATCTAATTATTTGTTTGTTTGATTTTCCTTTGTAAGATTTTTGTTCCATTAAAGAAAATATATATTTTTGAACATATGGTTTGGTGCCCTTACTGCTAAATTGCTCGGTCCTCACAAGTGGTGTCAGAAGTGGGATTCTGGCAGTAAGGGCACAATTTTTTTATTTATTTTTTTTCCTGAGCCATGCATCGGGAGGGCGAAAGGAGCCCAAAAGGCCTTGCCAGTAGGCCCGTCTGAAGAGGAGGTACAAGAGCTGGGGGATGAGGAAACCCAGGAAGGAAGTGATGTGGTTATGGGGCCTGAAGGTAGTGAACCAACTTTGGCGGAGTTGGTGGGCCTGTTTCGAGCTCATATGGCAAAGATGGATGCCCAGGAAGTGCAAAGGAATGCAGAGTTTACACAGCAGGAACGTCGTTTTAGAGCCCTCCAACACCAGTTTGGGCTGTTGCAGTTGGAGGTGCAGGCCCGCACTACCCCTGTTCCTAATTCGTTGGTGACATCACCTACTGGTCTGGTTCACCCAGATGATGGTGCAGGCCTGCCGCCATTGTCTCAGTCTAGTGCTCATCGAGGAGAGAGGGCTGATGTTCGGGATACAGGTCAGTTCACTTTTAAAGAGCCTAAGCTAGAAAAGTTAACGGACTGTGATGACATTGAACATTTTTTAACTACTTTTGAGAGGATTGCAGCAGTTTGCCGGTGGCCCCAAGAGGAGTGGGTCTTTCATCTGATTCCCCTGTTAACGGGTAAGGCCCGGGCTGCATACGTTCACATGGATGTTAATGACTCCCTTAATTATGATGAACTTAAAATTGCTATATTGAGAAAATATGACATCAACCGAGAAACTTACAGACAACAGTTTTGTTCACTTGAAGTTGAACCGAGTGAGAGCCCCAAAGAACTGTATGTGAGGTTAAAAGAACTCTATGGGAAATGGATGCAGCCAAAAAGTAGGTCCGTTGAAGAAGTTGGAGAGGTGATTATTATGGAACAATATCTAAGAATGCTTTCTCCTGAGCTCCAGGTTTGGGTGCGAGAACATGATCCACAGACCGCTTCACAGGCTGCTACACTGGCTGATGTGTTTGTGGCAGCACGTAAAGGGAGTCAGGCCTGGTGCTGGAAGTCAAGCCGGGAAGATAGGAAATCAACTTTTCCCGGCCGGTGATTCGGAATATCCCCAATGCTGGTAAGCCTCCAGGAGGAGGGCCTACTTTGTCACTGCTCCTAGGAGTTCTAGAAAAGTGCCAATATGCTACTTGTGTGGTCAGGAGGGACACACTAAACCCATGTGCCCTAATAATGCAGTTAAAGTTACTCACCTGTGTTACGTGCCCAGGCACCATGTATGCTCCCCAGCAGAAACGGAAAGGCTCCCCTCAATGACCACTGTGGAGGTGAATGGAAGGGAAGTGGCTGCCCTGGTGGATACAGGAAGTGATCAGACTCTAGTCCATCTGAAGTGCATTCCCCCAGCTCTCCTCCGCTACAATGAGAGGAAGGCTATTCGCTGTGTACATGGTGACGAGAAGCAGCTACCCACGGCGGAGGTTTATCTGAAGGTGAAGGGACAGACTTACCTTTTGGAGGTGGGGGTAGCTGACAACTTGCCCTTCCCTGTAGTGTTAGGTCATGATCTGCCAGTACTGTGGGACCTGTTGCAGCCAGCATCTACCTGTAACATGGTGGTTACTCGATCACAAGCAAACACGAGGGAAGAGAGGGAGGAGCTGCTGGGTGCTTTACCATTCTTTGATGAGGATATGGAAATCTGTGGCTCTGTCAAACCTAGGAAGTCACGACGGCTGAAGAGGTTGGAGAAAATTAAACATAATGCTTCTATATTACCTGTTGAAACCTTGTCCAACTCTTTTCTCCAGATTTCAAGCTGCCTGCCAATATTGCTCAGCTACAGCAAGAGGACTCCGGTCTTGGCCCTTATTTCGAACGAACGAGTGAAGCAGGGGAGGGAGAGTCTGTGGATGTCAGTGTCCAGGAAAGATACTGTATGAATCAAGGATTATTATACCGTCAGCTGGGGCAAATGACACAACTGGTGGTACCACAGTGTGTCCGGGAAGTGATTCTTACTCTGGGTCATTCGATTCCCTGGGCTGGCCACCTGGGAAAACACAAAACTCTCGCCCGGATCAGGAAGCACTTTATTGGCCTGGTTTAAACTCTGACGCAACCCAGTACTGTAATACCTGCCCAGATTGTCAAAAGGTCTCCTCTCGCCGCCGGACGAGCCCCTCTCCAGCCCCTTCCTCTCATAGGCACCCCATTTGAAAGACTGGGAATGGATGTTGTTGGCCCTGTTGAGAAAAGCCGGTCAGGTAACCGCTTTATGCTCGTGGTAACAGATTACGCGACCAGATATCCTGAAGTGTTTCCTTTAAAGTCTATCAAGGCAAAGTATGTAGCAACGTGTCTCATACAGCTGTTTTCCAGAGTTGGGTTCCCAAGGGAAATTCTAACGGACCAGGGAACCAATTTCATGTCAACCCTTTTAAAACAAGTCTACCAGTTGCTTGGCATTAAGAGCTTGAGAACCACTTCCTTCCATCCGCAGACCGATGGGCTCACTGAAAGATTTAACCAAACCTTGAAGCAAATGCTACGCAAGTTTGTGTGCAATTCTGGCTCAGATTGGGATCAATGGCTGCCGTGATCTCTTTGTTTGCCTACACAGGGAAGTGCCACAGTCCTCCACTGGTTACTCCATTTGAGTTGCTGTATGGGCATGATGTAAGAGGCCCCTTTCTTTACTGGAGAAGTGTGGGAGGGAAACTCCCGGAGAGGTGAACCAACAAATGTGGTGTCTTATGTTCTGCAAATGAGGGAACGTTTGCAAAGGATGGCTGCACTGGCGCAATCTCATTTGGCAGAGGCTCAAACACGCCAAAAGATGTGGTATGATAAGTCCTCCCGTGAGCGACAGTTTGAACCCGGTCAGAAGGTACTGGTGATGCTACCAAGTCAGGAAAGTAAGCTGTTAGCAAAATGGCAAGGTCCTTATGAAGTCAGAAGGAAACTGGGTCCCACTACCTATGAGGTGGCCCTGACTGACCAAGGTCACTCTACCCGAGTCCTGCATGTAAACCTGTTGAAGCGATGGTTCTCTCGTCCTGATAAGTCCACTCAAAGCTTGATGATTAAGCAAGTAAAGGAAGAGGAGGACTCTGATCAGTATTTGCCCCAATCGGCTTCAGGAGATGTGGATCTGAGTCACCTGTCCCCACAGCAACAGCAGGAGGTGAGAGACCTTTGTGTACCAGAAGTATTTTCAGAATATCCAGGGTTTACTACCGTAATTGAACATAATATTGTATTGAAACCCAATGCTGTGGTACGAAGAATGAGTTACAGGATTCCAGAACGTCTTCAACAGGCGCTGAAAGAGGAAGTGGATCTGATGCTGAGGCTGGGAATCATAGAGCCATCTACAAGTGAGTGGTGTCACCCAGTGGTCCTTGTTCCCGAAAAGGATGGTACCATAAGATTCTGCATAGACTTTCGTTATCTAAACTCGGTGACCAAATTTGACGCTTACCCCACTCCGCGGATCAGTGATCTTACTGACCGACTGGGCACTTCAAAATTTCTAACCACTATTGATCTTTCCAAGGGGTA
>NC_056702.1:29132969-29172969 GCF_018831695.1 Puntigrus tetrazona | reverse complement strand
GTTTACAGTTAAAATGTAGTGCTTTGTTTAATTAACCTATGGATTACCTTTATGCTTTCTACATTACATTTTGGATAATCAAAATGTTGGTATACCCACTCAGCTGTAACAGATCTTGGACTGCTTTCTTAAAAAAACACAACTCAAAGTGATATGCAGAAGAAGTATTTTTTCATATTAAGCAAAAATTGTATCAATAAAACACTTCATTAGACAATTGTATTTGTTTAATAACAATGAATGAGTCCTGTTGAACCTCTGCTTTTCTCATCCAGAACAACCTCCTGGACCCTAACTAGTCTGGTTTTAAAAGTGGACACTCAACTGAGACTGCCCTGCTTTTGGTCGTTAAAAGTCTGTGAGTGGCAAGATCAGCTTCTAAGTCATCTGTTCTCATTTTGCTGGATCTCTCTGCGGCTTTTGGCACAGTTATCCACCTGATTGTCCTGTCAACCCTTTTGACAAAAGGTGTCTTAGGAACCTCACTCCTGTGGTTCCAGTCTTAACTCTCAGGTAGGTCCTTTGGGGTGTCTGGAGGGGGAGGTTTCTAAGATGCAACATCTAGCTACTGCTTGGAGCACTTCTCCTCTCCATGTACATACAGTGGAATGCAACATTTTGGTAATCACTTGCAGAATCTGAAAATGTGAATCATTTGAGGAAAATAAGAGAGATCGTACAAAACTCATGTTATTTGCATGTTTAGTACTGTCCTGAGTAAGATATTTTACATAAAAGATGTTTACATATGAATAAGACAAGACAAAAATAGCTGAAATGATTCAAATAACCCTTCAAAAGTTTGGGAATCCTTGGTTCTTAATACTGTATGTTACCTGGGTGATCTATGACTTTTTTTGTTGTTGTTGTTGTTGTGTGATAATTGTTCATGAGTCCCTTGTTTGTTCTAAACAGTTAAACTGAGCATGTTCTTTAGAAAAGCCTCCAGCTCCTGCAGATTCTTCAGTTTTCCAGCATCTTTTCTATATGTGAACCCTTTCCAGCAGTGACTGTGATTTTTATTTTTTTGAGATCCATCTTTTCACACTGACTTTCACAATTGAGGGACTCAAACACAACTATTAAAGTTTCAAGCATTCATTTATGCTCCTGAAGGAAACATGATGCATTAAAGCGGCAGTCCGTAACTTTCTGAGTTAAAAATTTACACAAAATACATTTTTGATAATGTACATAATCAGCCAGTGTTCAAAACTATCGCCTTTAGCCCGATTCACAATGTTTAGCTTATAATAATGTTTTTAAATTGAGTGGTTCAGGTAGGTTTTCACGGGAAATTTAAGCATGCCTCTGTGTCATTACGTCACGCCTATAAACACAAAGAAGGCGTCCCGGCCATAGCGTTATCGCCTTGTGAGAATGCTGCAGATGCATATTATGCATAATATTTTATAGCCTTTTCTCACAGCGGCTGAAATAATTACACTTATTTTGTTGGTTGCGGATTGTGGTCCAGACAGTTAATGTGTTTATGAAACACAAGTGACTGAAATTAGATTAGCCTACAACAGTTTTAAATGTGCATCTGTTTGCAGATGTACGTGGATTACACCAGTTTTGTATTTTAAAGAACACTGGTCCTAAGGAAGAATGATCCAAAATATCTCAAATATACTGAAGAATCTGCAGGAGCTGGAGGATTTTTCTGAAGAACAGTACTCAGTTTAACTGTTCAGAACTAACAAGGGACTCGTGAATAACTATGACAAAACAAAAAAAAAAAACATTCATAGATCATCCAGGTAGCCATTCACATACAGTATTAAGAACCAACTGTTCCCAAACTTTTGAAAGGTTATTTAAATCATTTCTGCTCATTTTTGTCTTGTGGACTATATGTAAACACATTTTATGTAAAATATCCTACTCAGGACAGTACTCCATTAAAAAATAACATGCATTGTATATGATCATAGATTCTGTAAAGGGTTACCAAACTTTTGCATGCCACTGTATCATGACAATGGGTCAATGATTCATAAACATGATTTTTTTTATATTACTGCTATTGTAATGACACACATCTCTTTCTTTGATTTCAGCTTGGCATCCTAACAGTTGCTCCTCACATCTCTGCTTCCTGGACCCAAATGTCATGCTGAATGTTGAATGACCATCAGCTTTGCCAAGACAGAACTGCTTATGATTTCAGCTGACCCAACTTTGGCGTTCTAGTTGACACACAAACTTTTCTGACCATACGGCACTGACCTGATCCTGCTGATTTGCCCAGTACAACATTAGGAAGATCAGACCCTTTCTTATGGTGCATGCTACAAAACTCCTTGTCCAAGCTCTTGTTCTCTCCAGACTGGACTGTTGTACTACTCTGTTAGCAGACCTTCCAGAATGTACTACCAAGACTCTGCAGCTAATCCAGCATTAACTCGTACTCAAACCATCCAAGGTGTATATGTCTTTCTTTTTTCAGATAAGCACAATCAGACGTATATCAGGGTGAGTAAATCATGGGGCCATTTTAGTTTTTGGTGAACTATCCCTTTAATACTGACCCTTTTTAAAAAAACTGCTATGTCTACTGTGTTAGACTAACTGGGACTTTGTATTTTAACTTACACTGTATGTTTTATTTGCCGTTGCAAATGTATAAATGTGTATATATCAAATGCATTTAATGTACAAATTTTGCATGTTCTGTATATAACATGTATTTCCTATAATTGTATTATTCTTTTTTAAATTGACATCCAATGCTTTAGTATAATAACTAATACGGTGAATGTGCAGGTTCATTTAATTATTATGCATTGAATTGAATTGGTAATTTTACAGAAAATTGCAGAAAATGTAGCTTTTTTTACTATTTCGAAGTGTAAAGTGTTTGAAGAATGATTAAAATGTATATCTACACACATTTGTGTTTATGTTATGAATTTACTATATTTTTATAAAAAAATTTTGTTTAATGTTTTACAAACGTATTCTAGGTAGACATAAAATAACTTTTAAATGCCTTTTAAATTACAGATTTATTCCGTAAAAGGAGGATTAATCATGTAAATATACAACATTTTTGTAAAAAAAGTGTGCTTACTGCATTTTTAAACATTATTTCTTAGTTATTTCACATAGAAAAATTGTACTTTAAAAATAAATGACTTTAAATGGACATAGCAACTATATAAAATAACTAATTAAAACCTTAAATTTACAGTGATAAACCTGAAAGTTGGTGGGTTTTATATGTAATTTCACGTAATTTGTCAGTTTTTAATAGTCTAAAAACATATTATCAACGGTAATAAACTGTAATTGAATTACTTTTTACTGTAAATTCAATTCTGTATTTTTACAGTTTTTGCTTGTAATTTTGTGAAATGGTTATTTTCTGCAATTTAACGGAATATCTCTGGAAGCCCTGCTGCCAGTCTTTTTACTGCGTTTTTACAGATTTTTTTTTTTTTACAGTGT
Source organism: Puntigrus tetrazona (assembly GCF_018831695.1). Taxonomy (NCBI): domain Eukaryota; kingdom Metazoa; phylum Chordata; class Actinopteri; order Cypriniformes; family Cyprinidae; genus Puntigrus; species Puntigrus tetrazona. Next base: position 29,169,516 of record NC_056702.1, on the reverse strand, counting down.
ACCATTCGGGTGAAGCTATGATTTAAAAAATATTCTCTGGTCAGAAATGGACAAAAAATGCATAAGGGTTAAACAATAAACCCCAAAAACCTCTCCTGCATAACATACTTGAGTTTATTTAGTGAGCAGTTTGGATCCTCCAGTTTTTCAGAGAGCAGCTTCACTCCTGAATCTCCAGGATGATTGTAGCTCAGATCCAGCTCTCTCAGGTGTGAGGGGGTTTGAAGTCAGAGCTGAAGACACATAACCACAGCCTTTCCTCTGTCACCATGCAGCCAGACAACCTACAAAAACATACAACAGCAATCCACATTGAATTAGATTGTTTTTGTTCCTTTTATATTTAACTGATCAATAAAATGGTTGGTCACAAAAAAGGATTTTGTGCTCATTTATCATTATCAATAAGAAACAAATATTGGACATATATTTTTAAATGCAAATGTAAAGCATGAAATCTCTCACAAATAATAGTGGCACAATACTGCTGCTAAATCTTACGTAAAAGTAGTGAATGAAAAAAACATAAGATAGGAAAAAGGCCCCTAGTGGCCAATGTAATGGCTTCTTTCTGCGTTTTGTGTAATACTTGCCACAACCAACATTCTGTTAAAACATATTCAACTCAATATTACAGGTGAAGCGAGGGGTGGAGATGTCAACTGATCACCTCTCTGAAAAACTGGAGGATCCAAACTGCTCAATAAAGAGTCCCACAAGCCAACCAGGCCTGATAGGACTACTCCTTCAGCTTGACACCATTCCTTACTTCCGGTGTCCACCACGGATTCAGGGGTTGCCCAACAGACCTTCACAGTACGTTTGGGCCTGCCGAGTGTCCGGCTTCCTCCTCCGCCAACAGATCCAACAGAACCACTCTTTGTCTAGCTTGTCAACTAGGACCTGTTTGCTTTAGGATACCCTACCAGGGCCATATAGCTCCTAGGGCCACTGAGGCACTCAAACCCTCCACCACATTAAGGTTGTGGTCCTAGGAGAGACATTCTGTCTTCACTCCATTTGTTTCTACAAACTCTTTGCCATCTTTCTTCATATATATATATTGCCAAATTTAAGTGAAGGTGGGAATCTGCTGACTTCGACTGGGGATATTGTCGGATGGTGGAAGGAACACTTCAATACTGGAGAAGGATCTCCTCAATTCCACAAATTTTCTTCTTCCAGCATGTTCCACTGAGGAAGCAGAGGCCAGTGGCTCAGATAAGCAAACACACTAAAAAACTATGTCTTGAAGATATAAATGCAGGCGTCTATTTGACGTCTCTGAGATGTGCGTTTGCTAACAGGGAACCTGCTGTCAATGAATCTATCCTGTTCATGCCAAGTCTATTCCAAGTCAAGTCTATTCATTGTTCAGTGAAGTGTGTTTCAAGTCAAGTATTCGTTTGTTTAGATTATGGATTATGTCTCTGTAAATAAAACTGCACATGAGTTCTCACTATGCTCGTCTTCAGTGAACTAAATTGTTACATCATGGTAATTAACTATTTGAAATATTCTGCCTGCATGTCTTTAATTTGTGATCATTCTAAATGTATTTTATTAAATAGAATCAAGCAGTAAAGAAAATCTCTCTAAATGTGCACACTCACTAGACTAGACTTCACAATCTGAGGGTGTGTTTTGCAAAACTACTAGATCATTTCAAATCTCACATCAATAAAACAACAATTATGATATTATATCTTCTGTGATATTGCACACAGTGCAGTGAGATTACATGTAGAAAATCTATACAAGATTAATACGATAATGGCATACATGGTTTTTGCATGCATTCTAAACATAAGGATTGTTTAATGAGTAAATAACAAAGTATTTCAAACTCAAACCTCAGTATCTTCAGTCTACAGTGTGAACTCTTCAGTCCATCAGAAAGCAGCTTAACTCCTGAATCCTGCAGATCATTGTTACTCAAGTCCAGCTCTGTCAGATGGTTTGATGATTGTAGAGCAGAAGACAGAGTTTCACAGCATGTTTCATCAAAACCACAACTTTCAAATCTGCCAAAATAGAATGTTTTAGCCTGATTATCTACTGATGTTCGTTTTTTTATGCAGTAACTTATTTTCTCTTCATAATCAGGGAAAAATTTCACTTCACATTTACATTTCATTGTTTAGTGACGTAGAAAAAATCATTTCATTAAACAGCAGTCAGTGAAATACTCACAGAGTTTTTCTACAGCATCTCACAGCTGGAATGAGTCTCTTGTAGTCTGATTGTTCTGATGTGAACCTCTTTGGGTTGAACTCATCTAGCACCTTCTCTGACATCAGTAGTATGTAGGTCAACAATGTGCACATTGAAGATGAGAGATCTCTTCCTGGATGTTCATTTGAACTGAGGTAACTCTGGATTTCCTCATATAATGAATTATCCTTGAGTTCAAGTAAGCAGTAGAATAAGTTGACTAGAGCTTCATCTGAGATATAGTACGTGTTTTGTTTTTGTTTAATACATTTAGTTACTTTTTTGATGCTCTCTGTGGTGTCTTCAGTGTGTGTGATCAGGCCTTTGAGCAGATTTTGACTGGATTCCAGTGAAATTCCCATCAGAAACCGCAGGAACAGGTCCAGATGCCCTCTCTTACTCTGCATTGCTTTTTCAATGGCTCTCTCTGTTAAGTCATGCCATTTGACCTTTCTAAAAGGAAATGTAAGATTTTGTATGACTTTAGTTTGTGAATCAGCAAAGAAAAACTTAAACTCTTGCTTGTTTTTTTTCAGGTAACAGGTGAACACATGCACTGCAGCGAGGAACTCTTGAACGCTCAGATGCACAAAGCAGAAGACCTTTGTCTTATAAAGTCCAACTTCCTCTTAAAGATCTCAGCGATCATTCCTGTGAACTCAGCATCTTTACTCACATCAATACCACATGCTTTCAGATCTTTCTCATAGAACACAATGTTTTCCTGCTTCAGCTGTTTAAACGCTAGCTTGGCTAACTTCAGAATCATCTCTCTATTTAAAAGTAAGTGCTCTGAACATTCTCCTTCTTGTTGTTCGCCATATTTCTGACTCTTCATGTTCATCTGTATCCTCAGGAAGTGAATGTACATTTCAGTGAGTGTTGTGCTGATGTTCTCTTCATTATTCTCAGTGAGAATATCCTGAAGTACTGTGGCTGTGATCCAGCAGAACACAGGAATGTGGCACATGATGTAGAGACTACGAGACGTCTTAATGTGTGAGATGATTCTGGAGGACAGACTCTCATCTGTGAATCTCTTTCTGAAGTACTCCTCCTTCTGTTGGTCAGTGAATCCTCGCACCTCGGTGAACAAAACCACATACTGAGGAGGAATCTGATTGGCTGCTGCTGGTCGTGATGTGACCCAGACAAGAGCTGATGGAAGCAGAGTCCCTTTGACCAGACTTGTAAAGAGCACATCCACAGATGCTTTTTTCTCAACAGTGTTTAGTGATCTACTTTTAAAATTTAGAGACAGGCGACTCTCATCAAGTCCATCAAATATAAATGCTAGCCTACATCCCTTATATAGCTTTGATTTCTCCAGGTCCTTCAGTTCAGGATAAAATTCAGCAGAAGCTCATGGAGACTGAAATATTCATTTGTCATTAAGTTAATCTCTCTGAATGGAAGCAGGAACACACAGTGTATATCTTGATTGGCTTTTCCTTCTGCCCAGTCCAGGATGAACTTGTGCACAGAGACAGTTTTTCCAATGCCAGCGATGCCCTTAGTGAGAACAATTTTTTTCTCACTGTTTTTCCTCAGTCCAGTAAATATATCATTGCATTTGATTGGCTTGTCCTGTGTTTTATTGCTCTTGAAAGCATCATCAATCTTCAGAATCTCATGTTCGTGATTGACATCTTTCATATCTCCCTCTGTGATGAACAGATCTGTGTAAACAGCCTTGAGTTGTGCTTCCTTGTCTTTGTTGCCCTCAAAAATATATTCTGTTTTTCTCCTTCATGTTTGTTTTGTGAGTTTCCAAAAAGTTTTGCAGCTCTGTAATAAAAAACAAGATTGAAGATAAAAAAATATACATAATTGAGAAATATTTTCATACCTGCATGATCATATAATAAACACTCTTAACATTAAGTCATTTGATGGCAATTTCATGGATTGAATTTGGTACAAATGAGGCGGTATCAACTAGTGATGTATCATAAACATGCATAAAAATAGTATACAACACAAAAGACAATATACACAATCAGTAACAATATAAGGAATGATCTAGCAATATGCATAATAGAAAATTCATAACAGGACAAATTGTCTAGGACTAGAAAGGAATAATTGCAGTATGCAGTATGTGTCTTTTTAAGAGAATTGTGTAGGAAGGAGATTCTCTCTACAGTCCCTGACAAAAGTCTTGTCACGCTTATCTATTTTGTAGAAACACCTGCTATTAACCTTGCTATTATTGACTTTTAATTAATCAATTGGTGTTATAAATAGCTCGCATGAACAGCTAAAATCCTCCCAAATTATGTTTAATGCACTGAAATAAATTAGTTTCACTGAGAAAAGATTTATCATTTAATCAAAACAGAAAGGTCAAATTTTGGCAAGACAAAAGTTTTGTCGCCTATACAGAAATTGAACAAATTTACTGCAAATACAAAAATATGTCAGCAAATTAAGTAGTGGTGCTGTGAGATCCAAATTTAATATCTTGTATGACTTCCATGAGCTTGAAGGACTGCATCCATGCGGTTTGGCAAGGACTCATACAACTTATTGATGAAGTCATCAGGAATAGCAAAGAAAGCAAGTCTTGCAAGCAGAGTTCATCAATATTTTTTGGTTTCGTCTTCCATGCTTCCTCTTTCATCCTACCCCACATATGCTCAATGATGTTCAAGTCTGGTGACTGGGCTGGCCAATCCTGGAGCATCTTGATCTTCTTCGCCCTGAGGAAGTTTGATGTGGAGATGGAAGTATGCGATGGAGCACCATCCTGCTGCAGAATTTGGCCTCTTTTATGGTTGGGAATATAAGAGGTAGCTAAGATTTCTTGGTATTTTAGACTATTGATGTTGCCTTCCACCCTGCAGATCTCTCGTACACCCCCATACTGGTTGTAACCCCAGACCATGATTTTTCCGCCACCAAACTTCACTGTTTTCTGGGTGAATCTCGGATCCATGCAGGCTCCAGTAGGTCTCCTGCAATATTTGCGGCGACTGTGGTGTAATTCAACAGAAGATTCATCTGAAAAATCCACCTTCTGCCACTTTTCCAGCGTCCATCCTTTTAGCCGGCTGTGGGCCTTGGCAAATTCCACACGGTTTTTCAATTGTCTTTTTGTTGAGTGCTGGCTTCTGGGCACTGATTCGACCATGGAGGCCATTTCGAGATAGAATCCGACAAACTGTTCTGGTTGACACGGGGACTTCAGGTGACCAGGTCTCGTGGAGCTCTGCTGCAGTGGAAAATGGGCTGGCCTTGGATTTTCGAGCCAACAAACGGTCCTCTTGAGCAGTTGTCTTGCGGGGTCTGCCTGACCTGGGCTTGTCAAAAACGTCTCCAGTCTCTTCATATCTTTTTTTTTATCCTCTGTACTTGACGCTGAGACACATTGAAGGTGTCTGCCACATCAGCAGTGGATCTGGTCTTCAGCCTCTTGATAATCAACACTTTAGTCTCAGGGTGAATCTTAGGCATGTTTGCAGAGGTCTAGTTGCAGTTGATGTGAATGTCTAGTGTACTGGGGTTCTTTTTATACACACCTGAGACCTAATTGATCCATTCTTAGTCACAGGCGAAGCTCATATGACAAGGCGACAACACTTAAAACACACACTACAAAAATTGACTCAATGGGCTTTACCAAGCTATGAATATTAGAATACTTTTTGACAGTTTCGTTTTGCACTGAAACATTATTACAAAAGCTGTTGGGATTAAAATGAGCCATTTCTTGTAAAAAAATCTTGATTAGAAATATATTTCAGCGGCACTTCAGGTCAATTTGTACACAAGTGACAAGACTTTTGTCAGGGACTGTATATATTTATAGGTCATAAATATATTTGATCTGGCAGAGGTGGCCCGGTTATATCTGATTAGTTTAAATGTTACATCTGGATTATAGCCCCATCCCCAGAAACAGTTGTTTATTATGTTTTAATAAACTGGATATTTTGAAGAATAAAAATGCTTCAGCATTGTATTTGGTCAGTTATGATTAATTAAATACATCTGACTATGATTATGAAGAATACGTTAATCAGTGGAACTAAAGTAACAAGCGTTACTTTCGTCTCGACAGGATCTCCTGACGATTCAAGTTACTTTTATATACTGAAAAACTAACAAGGCAAACTAAATAACACATCGACTGATCATTACTGTGACATTACTGTGAAATAAGAAACACAACTTGTAATTTAAAAAAAAAATTACCACTGTAGTAATTTACTTACGCTGGAAAACCTTTCTGGTGTAACTGCAGGAAACAAGGACGAAATCACGTGATATTTGGCAGCTCTGTAAAGGGCTGTGTGCTCAATGTGCTGTTATATAGTTTGGAATGCAAATATAGTCAGGGCTCTGAGAAAATGTTTTTTTCTTTTATCCCGTGTTAATTTCGCTCTGGTTCGTCAATAACACATTTATATTGAGATGAAACGCATTCAATTGCGTAGTTTGTCAGTGTATGTCGGCCCCAGAGGGATATGTACTCCCTGGGTATGATCATTCTACTTAAAATATAATAATTCTATCATATTTTCTGTATTAGGGCTTCTAATCACTGCACAATTTTATTAATAAGATTTTTACAAACAGTATGACATTGATCTAATAAACTTGGCTATGACATGACTTGGCTGTGATGCAGTTACTATTAAAAGAATAAAATATCTATTAATAAAATGCACTAGTGGTAAAGAAAAGATCATGAGAAAGCGTAGTTTAGCTGTTGTACTTTTTATGTTTGCTAAAAGGAGAGGAAGCTGTGATAGAGGAAGTTTGAGGTATTTGACTCTTGTTTTGGTCACAAAACCATATGAGGAGCCACGGTAACAGAAATCGGCAAGATTGTTTCACAATGTGCATCTTTCATCAGGGACAGGCAAAAACTAGGATCTCACTATCATGAAAAACTGGAACAGTGTTGATGTAGATCAGGCATATACAGTGTTCAGATTTTTGGCTGTAACACACTGTTGTAGATGTTGTTGATTTACCTTGTTTTTCTCTGTGTTCCTCTGCCATCTCTGAGGATTTCTGTTTATCTGGTAGAGAAAGAAATTAGTTGAGATATTATTCCACAGAATTAAAATGCTGCTAAATCAAGTGAGTCTTTGTAACATTACCAGTCTTTACTCTGATGTTAGTAGTACTAGTAGTGTGTCTAGTCATAGTAAAGTAAATGTACCGTTTCCTTCAGCATTTGAGCCATAAATGGTTACTGGTCCTGTGAAGGTGTTCGCAGTCAATAGAGGAGCATTTACACTCGCACCTGTTTCAGAATTTATATCAACACTGACTGTAGTCGGGCATTTCTCATCTGGACTGGATCTTAGTGTAACGAAGAGAGAGATTATTAGATTTCAGAATTAAACACAAAATATACATTTAACAGAATTACAGACTTCTAGATGGTGCGAATTTGAATGAAGTACTACAGGAGATCATTTAAAAACATAAATATATGATTCGTGGATCTGCCCTAAATATGGAGAAGTTTGTAAAAATAATAATCAATAAATCTACTTCTAACATCACAACTACCAATACAATGAGTGTACAGCAGATACAGATGGCGAAGCGTGACTAATCCAATCCCAGAGCCAGTCCGTATCCAGACCTGATTGTGGATCAGGAGCTAGAGTCCACTTCTACAGCCCTGACCCTCAGTGGAGACCAGACCACCTAGATGAGCCCCAGAGACAGATCCTTGGGTGAAGAGGTCATGGCCATGGGCACAAAACCTCGTTATCCAGACAATTCTCTCTGAGCGATGGAGAACTGGCCCTACAACTAAACCTGGATTCTCCCAAAGATTTTTTCCTCTATTTCTGTCACTGGTAGAGCTTTGGTTCCTTGCTGCTGTTGTTTATGTGGGGTGTAAATATACCCACATAATTAGCCTTGTATTTCTTGTATTAACTTCTAAAAGGAGCACATTTTCTTTTCAAAAAAGAAAGACAAAAAGTAGAAAACCCATGGTTCAGTTTAACAGTTTCACTTCTCTTTTATGTTCAGCTCATGTTTGTTAGATTGTTAGATAGATTCATGACACAGGCTTATTTATGCACTAAAGTTTCTTTACCTTGTTTTTCTCTTGCCTCTAAGCATTTATGTTCACCTGTGAATAACAAAGTAATAAAGAATATTAAAATATGTTAAAATCAAAAATGCTAAAAAAATTATATTAGAAATCAGCAACAACAACAGCACCTTCCATTGTATCCAGATTCTGCTCCGACGTCATCTTCTGTCATTGACTTCTGCAGGACAAGAAAAAAGGTTTGAATTTTACTGAACAAATTATGTATCCTTAAGAGATTTTTCAAAAGGATAATAGTAAGACCTTTTATTTTCAGCTTGAAATCAGATGAATATTATGACCTTTTGAAGTTTAGTTACCATGGAAACTGCTATTTTACCACAACCAAAATCAACCTAGTGGTAATAAATAAATGTACATTTATATTTGACCGCACATGCAACAAAATGGTCAGGACCTACATGTTCGGTATTATTCAGTTGAGAGAATGATTAATGGCTGAATCTGAATATTGTCACTGTCGGCGTAATCCTGCATCCCAAAACAATTATTTTTCAGGAATTAAAAATACTGTATATTTTTCGAGTTATTAAACATTGCTTTGTTAAAGTGGATATTATACCTTATATTGCTATCGCACACCAACATTAACACATTTCCCCAAAATCATGTTTTATCAAACATACAATATTTATGACTTGGGAGCAGGGAGATACAAGATTACGCTATCTTTGATTAGAACGGTATGGACACAAACGTGGTCACATGGAGCCAAGGCTTTACGAGCCAATAAAAAGCTGTTACGTCCTAAACCTAAATTTTGGTTACCTCCTAAACTCTATTTTCAAAATGTTTAAGAACTATACGTGTAACGAATGAAGGGTCTGAGGCGTGCGGATCCATTCACAGGCTTTTATTGGCTGAAGGCATGGACAAAGCAGGCAGACGTTGAAACACAGCAAACAGGAGTATAAGAGGCAAGGCAACAAAAAGTCCAAAAAACAGGCAGAGGTCGGGTCAGGCAGTAAACAATCAAAGTATCAGAGAAAGCTAGGATCAAAACCAAAGAATCTAAGATAAGGGAAACACAGGGCTAGGCTAACTAGAAACAAACAACAATCAATCAATGTGACCTGCAGGTGAGGGGCCTGCTTCAGAATTTATAGTCTTGAAACAGGAAGTAGCAGCAGAGGAGTGATCACAGATCATCTAGAAGTAAGAGCTGCCTCTGCTGACTTGGTGACACAGCCCCCTCCTAGGAGCGACTCCTGGCACTCTTCAAACAAAAAACAAAACAAAAACTGGGAGCTTGGGAGGAGGTTCGGTGGAGGACGGAACCCAGGAGGAGTAAGCAGAGAAGGAGTCCAGGGAGGTGCAGACGGAGGGAGGAGCCAGGAGAAGACCGATGTAAGGAGGTGAATCAAAACCTGTATATGCATTAAGACTGATCTGAGAAGTGATATCCAAAGGAACAAAAGGACTTCAAAAAGAGAGTAAACAACACCACCCCCATTGTGTTTATGACACCCTCTTCACCTCTGCTCTCCCTACTTCCCCTCCTTCTGCCCAAAAGACTTGGTTTAAAGTTCATTAGGAACACGGCATTACATGTTATGTGTCTTATGAACCTATTGTTCTTTACTTTCATGTTTGGTCTCATTTGAAAGGTCTCAGTGCGATTGGTAAATTGGTCTCAATTTCACAGTAATCACTTATATTATGGAAAAGATTAAGAACTTGGTAGAACTGTGTTCTGTTGAGAAGGAGGTGAGTCCTCCTTTTGGGTCTCTGAACGTGTTCCAGCCAGGTGTGACACTGGAGCACGGGAACCTAAACACCAAACTACATTTGGGATCTCTTTGTCTGGTCTGAGTATATAAGGAAAGTGACAAAACACAACAAGGAGCACAGATCGCCCGTAGTGTGGTGTACACTACACTATGTACTTTTAAAGACCAGGTATAATGACCTTTTAAGTTTATTTTATTCTGTTTTGTGTCATTTTTGTACTGCTGATCAGTTGTGCAAATGTTTATCAATTAAACCAATTTGGAAACTGTTCTTGCCTGGCAAAAATAAATGTTAATCTTGGTTAACTTATAACATTGTCTGAAACAACTTTTCTAGTGGGTTAGTGACTTCTGAGGTTTTCCTCATTGTTGGCGTCCTAGGGTGAGTCAGATCAACAATCGATGGATGGAGCCGTCTTGAGATCTTGAATTCTGGCCACCAAACTGGCTTAGCATGCTATTATGTAGGGAATGCATAAAAAAATACTCTTTTTGAGTCTACCGAGGAGATGGCTGCATTAAGGTAAGCGATCTACGGAGTAGCCTCTGACTAAGACCTGGACTAGACCAGATGTGTCGTGAGTCTTTTCTGGCCAAACAAGGTCTCTAAGCGACCCAGACTCCTAACGAACGATAAGTCGAAACTAGGAAATATTAGAGTTAATTAATGATCCAAATTTAATCACAACTAGAGGATCAGCAGTTACATTTAAGTAAATATAACTAAAATCACGAAAGATTGGAGTCAGATAAAATTATGTATAAGGTCAGTACTATAATTGGAAACCCAAAAGATTTAAATATTAGTGATTTTAACAGAAAAGAAAGACCGAACACGCATTGACCTTCGACCAGGGCCTCTGGATTCCAATCTGCAGGAAAAGGGGACCCTTACACATCCAACGTGTGACCTCACAAATGCGCTTCTGGAAAAATGGTCAAAAATTCCCATAACCCTGTGGACAGCCTTCCCAGAAGAGTTGAACCTGTTATAGCTGCAAAGGGTGGATCGACATCACATTGAACCCTACTGATTATGAATGTGATGTCACTTAAGTTCATAAGCAAGTCAAGGCAGGTGAGCAAATAATGAAGTCAAGTCCAGCCTTATTGGGATTTCTGCTTCATGTGAATTCTGGGTCTCGACGCACCATGGTGCTACATACTGGTTACACATAGGTAAACATATAACAGTGAACAAAAGCTATAAAGCTATAGACTGGTGGCAGCAGAGGGTGCCTCTCCACAATGAAGGATAGAGAGGAGAGATGTAATGAGGAGTCATAAACGTTCAGATCCATTCGCAAGCTCTTTAATGAGAATAGTCAAACAGGCAAGGTTCGGTAACAATAGCTGAGATAACATAGGGCAGGCAGAGTGAAAAACAGAGTCAGGCAATAGGTCAATGGGTAGGCAGCAAACAATCGGCAAAACGGAAACACGGAACAAGGTCAAACACAGGAAGACAACGATAGAACAAACGGTTAGAATTACCAGCCGAGCAAGGATAAGACTTTGCAATGAGTACAATCTGGTAGCAGCTTATATAGTAGTCTAATGGGGTACACCTGGACAAGTAATCAGGGCTGGGAAATGGCATGATGGGAAATGGAGTTCTGAGGACTAATATTCTGGGAGGTTTCCCTCCGTGGCCGTCGGAGAGAGCCACAGAGGCGCGGGTCATGACATGAGATCGCAGCCCTGTCAGGGGCAATGCAATGCGGACATAGCCTTTCCCGTAACGCCTCTTCTGCATGCTGGAGACCCAAACACTGAAGGCAGCCATCGTTGGCAGTCAGGAAACAACCACCACTAAGTGGAAATGTCCAAAACAGCATTCTTAAAAGATGTTCAGAAATTTCTCTTTGTTTTGAAGAAAAGCACATTTGCTAATTAACAAAAAAATGATGATGTGTTTGTTGTTAGAGTGATAAAAAAAAAAAAACAACTCCAGACAGTGCTTGTCAATGTCAGAAGGATTTAGATGACCAATCAAATCAAAGAAGGGTGAGGGCTTTACTGTTTCAGTGCCACACACATTTAATTCTGTAGTTAAGAAAAGTTAGAAAAATTCAGTGGAATAACACAAGGAAAAAGTTGTCATGTGCTCAGTGTGCCCTACTTTCAGTTCTAGTTATTTGTCTTCAGCCGTGTCTCGTTAATTTAGTCAATTATGTTGTGTATTTAAGTCCTGTGTTTTGAGTTCACGCTTTTCTGATCGTCAAGGTCTATACGTGGTTTTTGTTCTGCCTGCCTGTCTGCCTGCTTGTGTATTATTATTTTGCCCGTTTATAAGGATTAAACCTGTTAAAGTTTATTTTACTTCTCAAGTGCTCCTTCCTGCGTCAAACCACCAAGCGTGACAAAAGGAGGTGCAAAAAGTCATGTAAATCTATTAGTAATGAGAAAGTAGTCATGCCCCTTGTCAGTGGAAATTAATATTATAAACACCTATCACCTATCAACATGTCATTATCAACATGTCAAACAAGACACGTCACGATGGATAAAAAGCAAAGAGCTTTCTCACCTTTCAACACCTTTTTAACCTTATTGTTGCAAAACATACTGATGACATTGATTGCAGAACGATTTCTATACGTCTGAATGACCAATGAACACGCCATAATCCAGATGTAGCTTTTAAACCAATCAGACACGTACAATTTTTCATTACATTAAGTAACAATCATAGACCCCTCACCCAATATACAAATTAGGTGCCAGTATGTCTTTGAATGACCCCAGGTCCTGTTAACAAGGTAACCAGGACATTCTCTTTAAAACAGACACATACTGCTGCAATTACTCCTTTCATTAAGACCTAGACAATTTGTCCATGAATTTCCTATTATGCATATTCCAGGATCATTGTGTATATTGTTACTGTTTGTGTATTTGTCTTTTGTGTTGTATACAACATTTATGCAAGTCACTAGTTAATACCACTTCATTCATACCATGTTTGGTATCTATAAATTTGTTATCAGATGACTTAGTTGAGAGTGTGAGTGTATGATCATGCAGGTTGCATGTATGTTTTTTTTCTTATATATTTTTTTATTACAGAGCTGTAAAAGTTTTTGAAAGTTATAAAAAAATGAAGAAGAAAACAGAATTTATGTTTGAGGGTAACTAAGACAAGGAAGCACAACTCAAGGCTGTTTACACAGAACTGTTCATCACAGAGGAGATATGAAAGATGTCAATCACGAACATGAGATTCTGAAGATTGATGATACCTTCAGGAACAAAAAAATCACAGAATAAACCAATCAAATATAGTGATATATTTACTGAATTGAGGAAAAATACTGAGAAAAAGACTGTTCTGACTAAAGGAGTCGAATAATAATAATATGGGAACTCAGCACTCAACGGTAACATTCCTATTCTTCAATGTTCTTACTAATACATACTTTATCTCTGGCTATACTTTTAACTAAATGCTACATATATCATACCTAATGTTTTTTCTCAGTAAACTACTTTTAAACATGATGCTGTGGTGGTCTTTCTTTCTACTATTCAATAAAGTGAATACAATACCATGTGTACTGTGTATCTTATAAATACTTATCAAATAAAAGAATACAATATTAAATATTAAATCAGTAACACATCACAATGTGTTCACAATAAAAGGTATCACTCAAATAAACAAGGCAAACTTACAAAATTGGGAAAACTTCCTGTTTCCCTCAACAATATAATATATATATATATATATATATATATATATATATATATATATATATATATATATATATATATATATATATATATACACACACACATGTTTAAAAAAATGTTTACAGCACATTAGATTGAATCCTGTTTGTTCATATTTGATCATGTTTCATGAGTGTTTCATGATTAAGACAGTATTTAATCTTTACTTACATGAATAAGGAAGTGTCTTTCTGCTCCACAGCTGAAGACTTGCTTTGATCAAAACGTTCAGTTTCTAGACATCTTCTCAAAATGTCTTTGTTTTCTCTTTATGTTCATGTATGTCCCCGTATAAACATTAAAATGATGATTAGGTTAATAGATGGCTTTTCGATCAGAAAAAAGATCAGGTGTAAACGTCACATGTAAAGTACAAGGTGCATAACATCAAAGTATCATGAGATCGACTGACGGGTCTGTGTTCTCTTTACTTTCGCTCTCGCGGTACTTTTGATTTGTACTTTGAACGGGTCATTCAACGAACACACACCTAAGCACTTTATTTTTCAACGCGGAAGTAAATACGAGGACGTCCTTCACTTCTAATGTGTTAAACTTCCGTTTCACGAGCAGCTAGTGGAAACAAACACAGACCACTGTATCTGTGTCCCAAACTGAAGCGCGTGAAACTCGAAGCCACGCCTCCTCGGGATTTCCTCAGGTGTTCTAGATTACAGCTCCTGTCGCATAGCAACGGAGAGCTGACGTCCTACAGGATAGGAGAGCCAGAGTCGATCACTTTCACTTTCATGTTTCACGTCACAATGGAGTCGGGCTCGAGACTGGTTTAATCCCGGATGACGACTTTAATGCAGGTATCGGCTTGGATCTTGCTTGAATGCAATGATCCATTAAAAAAACTATTAAAAAAACATACACTACACACACAGTAGATCAAATGCTGAATAATATCTAAGGCCTTTTCTCTATCAAATATAAAGTACTAGATTTTCTTCAGTTTTCTTCTCTGAGTCATTGTTGTCGATTAAACCCAACATTATATGAAGTATAAATATCAGTTAAATATAACAACCTGAACATAATTCAGAAATACAATGCAACATACACAGTGGTGCAGCACTAATATTGATACAAAACCATCCAAATTCTTTTTCAGAACAATACTGTAGGCCTATACCTTCACTTTTAAGTAGTATTAGCATACACAATACAATACTTTAATTATAGAAAATAAACATTCTGTAATCATTTACTTACTCTCATGTTTTAATTTTTGGTTGAAGTCTCCTGCAGCTAAGATTTTAAATGTGACGAGTACTTTTTCCCCAATGTGGTATTAGTAGTTACTAAAAGTAGTTTACTAAAGTATCCCGGTATTTCTTGTTCTAATTAGTTTTTCATAGCTATTCATTTCTCTTTTCCGTCTTTCTCTGCATCAGACAGAGTCCTGTACTGAATGTGCCAGAACTGGTTTAATGGTTTTGGGCTGAGCAGAGAGATCCTACAGGGCTCCTGGATCTTCTGAGAAGACAATGGGTTTCACAATCCAGACCCTGGTGTTTCTCTCCTGTCTGGACACTGGTACATCATACAGAGGGTCTCCATGCCCTTCTACTGTCCACTGCATTGTCCTCCGAGTCTCTGAGAAAACTTTCCACTCTTTTCTTCAGAGAAGGGTTAATAAATCATCTATTCTCTGTCTCTCTGGAGTTTAATGTCTTCTCTGAGCAGCTCCACCAGCATCCGCTCACTCCCTCACCTGTCCCAGGACACCTGCAAATCTAAGCAAGCAACAACAGAACAACGAATTTCAGCAAAAAGTGTCTATTAACTTTCTTACATTGTCTTTTTCATTTCTCCCCCAGCTAGAATAATCCTAAAACAAGAGCAAATGGAAACAGCGTATGAAAAATATAGCAAACCCGACCCCAGATGAGCAGAAGAAAATGGATAGATAAAACATTTTTTCTATCCAAGAAGTTACAGAGTTGTTTGGAGCATGTTTTTTTATTCAAGTGTTTCTATCGTATTTTGTGCATGTTTTCTTGCTGGATGAGAAATTTGTCCTACTTTGAGCGCATAGATAGTTTTTTTTTTTTATACAAATCTTTAGAATTTCTGCACATTTTGGCATCTACGTCCAGTGTTTTTATGCAATATACATACAAAATATATAGTTTTTATGCTCATAAAAATAGGTTGATGGAAACAGCTAATGGAGTAAGCATGGCAGTAAATATAAAAGCTCATCCAGATTTCAGAGACCATGTGTAGGGGATGTCCTTCAGAAAAAATTCTGAAATACAACCTACTTGCTTCGTCACAAAGAAATAGATCACCTAAAAACTGAATTTATAATCTAAATCAAGAAGCCTTAACTCAATGCTCTCATGAAGGTGCATACGGCCGTTGCTGGAAGCCGGTATTTTAGGTTATAATTTTAAAGATAAACTGGACACCACACTAGGGTTGTGCTGATTGACGATAATATCATGTGTCGACTCTAAAACTACTCTTTACAGCATGTTAGCAAAAACACTTAAGCTTATTCTTTATCATCATACAGAAAAAGTCACTCGAGTGAAAGCAACAAGTTCATTGTTTACATACGCATCATCGACCAATCAGCTTATGCCAAGGGATTTAAAGCTGTGATTAAGTTATGTTAAGAACACATTAATCTGCACCTTCTAGAGTTTTGTGAAACAACTACACATTTAATTAATAGATTTTAAAAATGTATAAGATACTATTTCACTTTACTCCCGTGGGCCCACCACCTGCAGGAGGGACCGTAAGGGGCCGGTGCTTTGTGGATTGGGCGGCAGCCAAAGGTGGGGATCTCGGCAACCCGGCCCCTGGACACAGAACCTGGTTTTACGGATATGGAATGTCACCTTTCTAGGGGAAGGATCTGGAGTTGCTGCGGGGAGGTGGAGAGGTACCGGCTAGAGATATTCGGCTCAACTCCATGTGCAGCTTGAGCTCTGGAACCCATCTCCTCGAAAGGAGCGGGACTCTTCACTACTCTAGTGTTGCCCGCAGTGAGAGGCAGCGGACTGGTGTGGGCTTGCTCATAGCCCCCCCAGCTTAGCCGCCATGTGTTGGAGTTTACCCCGGTGGGTCGCCTCCCTGCACCTTCGGGTTGGGGGGAGGTCTCTCACTGTCATTTGTGCTCACGGACCGAATGGCAATATAGAGTACTCGGCCTTCTTGGAGTCCTTGGAAGGGGTGCTGGAAAGTACTCAGACTGGGAACTATCATTCTGGACACCAGAAGTAAGGGGCTGCAGTCAAGTGGAAGAAGGAGTCCTATCAGGCCTGGTTGGCTTGTGGAAGTCTGTGGGGCAGCTGACAGGTACCGGTGGGCCAAGCGGAACGATTGGCAGGAGTTCGGTTGTGACCATGTAAAATGCCTCAAAGAGGTTCTGGCAAATCGTCCGATGCCTCAGAAAGTGGAAGCAGTGCCCTGCCAACACTGTATACAGTGGGATATATCTGGGATTCTGCTAACCTCGACTGGGGACATTGTCGGGTGGTGGAAGGATAGTCCTCAATCCCTCCAACGTGTCTTCCACTGAGGGAGCAGAGGCCTGGGACCCAGGGGAGTACTCGACCGTCACCCTGGCTGAGGTCACTGAAGTTGTTAAAAAAGCTCCTCGGTGACAGAGGGGCTATCGGACGAGATCCACCCCGAGTACCTCAGGTCTCTGGATGTTGTGGGGCTGTCTTGGCCGACACACCTCTGCAGTATTGCGTGGACGCGAGGGACAGTACCTCTGGACTAGCAGACTGGGGTGGTGGCTCTTCTTTGGTGTGCTCCAACTATAGGGGGATCACACTCCTCAGGCTCCCCGGGAAAGTCTATGCCAGGGTACTGGAGAAGAGAATCATAGTGAAGCTGACAGCTGAGGAGTTGAGCTGTAAGGTCAACTCTTTTTTATTCAAGTGTTTCTATCGTATTTGTGCATCTTCGTGTAAGAAGATTTACCGGTCAATCTTCGTTCCTACTCACCCATGGTCATGAGCTTTGGGTCATGACCGAAAGGATGAGATCCTGGACACAAGTGGCCGAAATGAGTTTCCTTAGGGTCGCTGGGTGCTCCTTTAGAAACAGGGTGAGGAGCTCGGTCACTTGGGAGAAGCTCGGAGTAGATCCGCTGCTCCTCCACATCGAGAGAGGCCAGCTGAGGTGGCTCTGCATTTGTTCCGGATTACAGAGGTCAGGGAAATAAGGAGTAGACAGAAAGAATCTAAGGGGGAAGAGGTGTTCAAATCTAACAACAAAGTTCACATTTCTATTGAGATTTGTTTTCTGATTTGTTACATAGACTCTTTACATAATTAGTTTTAGTGGTTCTGTCAAATTAATTTCACGTGTTTGTTTACAAATTAGTTTACAGTGTTTGTGAAGCAATTCATTCAAATGACTGGGTGGGAGGGTGGGATAACTTGAGGCTTTGCACGAGGCGGGCACTGGAGGCTTTGTAACGCAGGCGCGGGCACTGGAGGCTTTGCACGCAGGCGCGGGCACTGAAGGCTTTGCACGAGGCGCGGGCACTGAAGGCTTTGCACGCAGCGCGGGCACTGAAGGCTTTGAACGCAGGCGCGGCACTGGAGGCTTTGCACAGGCGCGGGCACTGGAGGCTTTGCACGAGGCGCGGGCACTGGAGGCTTGCACGAGGCGCGGACACTGGAGGCTTTGCACGAAGCGCGGGCACTGAAGGCTTTGCACGAGGCACGGGCACTGGAGGCTTTGCACGGCAGGCGGCCATCTTGGGAAGCGGCGCTGGGCAGGCGGCCATCTTGGGCAGCAGCTCGGGGAAGGCGGCCATCTTGGGCAGCGGCTCGGGGAAGGCGGCCATTACTGGATTTGATGCTGTGTCCTTTTCCTCCTCAACACCCAACGTGAAAGCTGACCCCACAGTCACTAAATCGAACTCAATAAACTGTGCAAGCGACTCACGTGGACCCTCACGAACAAGTTTTGTCTTGAGTGGCTGATTTACTCCCTCATGATACAACTCAATCAATAAACAGTCAGGTATGTCAGAGAGGTAAGCCATGTCCAGAAACTCTTGAGTATAATCCTCAATTGATCGGGTGCCTTGCTTGAGGGCCAATAAAGATTGTACAATTGTACTCAATTGTAAGTCGCTTTGGATAAAAGCGCTCTGCAAAATGACTAAATGTAAATGTAAATGTAAATGTAAAGATCTAGCGAGGGTCCCACCTGGCCATGGATCAGATGAAAAGCCGCTGGATCCTGGTGTGAGGTTGCATTCTGTCACGAATGAGCGGTCTGAGGCGTGCGGATCCATATGCAGGCTTTTATTAAACTAAGGCATGGTCAAAACAGGCAGGCATCAACCAGGGCAAACAGGAGTATCAGAGATGAGGCAAACACAAAATCCAGAAACAGGCAGTGGTCAGGTCAGGCAGCAAACAATCAGAACAACGGAAAACAGGCAGGGTCAAAACCAAAGAATCTACAACTAGGAAAACACAAGGAAACTCGGAAACAACAATAGAACAGGCGAACAATGCAACCTGCAGGTGAGGGGCCTGCTACCAGTCTTTATAGTCCTCAGACAGGAAGTAGCAGCAGAGGGAGTGATCGCAGATCACCCAGAGGTAAGAGCTCCCTCTGCTGGCTTGGTGACACTTACTATACATTAGAAAAAATACATATTCAATAATATATATAAAGAAATTATTCTCAAATCAGAAATATTATTGACACCTTTACTAATAACACAACTCCATTATTTGAGTGGGTTACATAAGTATGCATAAATATCCTACATTTCAGCCACACTTTTTTTCATAAAGGTGAACTCTTATCTATATTATAGTTACGGTTTGTGGAATCCCAGTAAAATCTGAGTTAAATATCCAGGTGTAATTATATATAAAGATCAGAAAAAGAGATCAAAGCTTCATTTTGAACTCACCTCAGATAAACGTGTGCAGATCTTTCTTCTTCGTCCTGTGAACTGTAGTGTTCCACACCTCTGAGCTTTTACAGCTTTTACGTAACAAGTTAAAGCAGTTTTTTCTTCTTTTTTTAGAGAAGAATGCATGTGTTGTGACATCCATTCTCACATTCACTCTGCTCTGGTTCAAAGTAACTGGGAATGGAATAATTTTGGTAGACCCCAGAGTATAACTTTTCTTTCCCAGTTTTATTAGTATACCTTTATTATTAAAACTCAACATCAATATAAAACTCTCTAGGGCTGCCGCTAATGACTAGATTTATTTTTTAAATCAGTGAATAGATTTAAAGAACTGATTTCAATTTCAAAAGCAACAATTTTACTGAAAATATATATTAACCGTACTTTACTTCTGTATTGTGACGTACTTCCAAAAGAAACAGAATATTGAATGAGGAAAACAGAAGGGGTGGCTTGTTTTGTCTGCTTCAAATTGATTGGATGTAGTAAGGAAGGCGTTTAATTTGGTTGGAGGGGGTGGAGAATCAGTGGGATACAGTTCTGAGTGAACTTTCTGGGGCGAGAAATGTGCCACAAAAATATTGTATAGCATGACAGCATTTGATCATAAATCACGGTTTGGGAGGCATCTCCATGGATTGGAAGGACAGAGCTCATCATCGAAAATAGCAGTCTGACAGGCCAAAGGTATAGGGAAAAAACTAAGACAACAAGTCATGTGTGACAAACCACTTCATACCGTATGACAAACAACCATGTCTGGGAACCGTCAAAAGAGATGAGGCATATGATAATACCCTTTCTTGACTTAGGACAACTTTGATCTAAAAAAGTGTGTGCTTTTAATCTTTAAAGAGTGTGAATTGATACTTGTTTAGAGAATTGCATTGCGGTGAAATGAATTATTATTGAGTGTAATACTGCTTAGTGACAAGGTTATTTTGTGTGAGTAAGGTGCGTTAACAACAGGACAGGTGCGTCTTATTTTGCTCACTGTACCGTAAATTAATTTATCATGACCCCAGGACAACTGAATCAACTGTAAAATAATTCAATGATTGCAAACTCTCGAATCTGCTTCTCAAAATGCAAACTAAGAAACTTCAAAAGTTGTCATGAAAGTGTAATCTATCTCATTACAGTATTGACACTTAATATATATTTTATTTACTTAATTACACCTTATTACAAAATCTTTATTTTTATTCCCAATTTTAAAGAGGGCAAAGTGTTGAATCAACAGAGATCCATGTGACACACTTTTATAAAGATGGAGGTAAAGATATTAGTGAAAAAAACATTGAGATTCAATCGTGAAGATACCAAGGAACAGGTTGATTTTCTTTATAGAGATGAACTCACTCATTTGAGCCTTATTAAAATGTCCAACTACACAGAAATGAATGATACTGAAGAATGTATATTGTTTTGAAAATGATTTTAGATGTTAAGATGTCTAGATGTTGTATCTTCTCATCGTGGTTATCGTTCACATAGACGTGTGTAAATGCCCCATTGGATCACTCCAGGTGTAGATGCTGTAAGGGTCCCCCTTTTCCTGCAGACAGAACGGAATCCAGAGGCCCTGGTCGAAGGTCAATGCGTGTTCGGTCTTTTCTTTGCATCTCGTTAAAAACTTTTTTTTTTTTGTTTCCAATTGTAGTACTGACTTTATACATAATTTTATCTGACTCAATCTTTCCTGATTTTAGTTATATTTATTTAAATGTAACTGCTGATCCCTCTAGTTGTGATTAAATTTGGATCATTAATGAACTATAATATTTCCTAGTTTCGACTTATCGTTCGTTAGGAGTCTGGGTCGCTTAGAGACCTTGTTTGGCCAGAACAGACTCACGACACATCTGGGCTAGTCCAGGTCTTAGTCAGAGGCTACCCCGTAGATCACTTACCTTAATGCAGCCATCTCCTCAATTTCCAACACTACGGGCCGATCTGGCTACAGAATCACTCCTTGTTGTGTTTTGTCACTTTCCTTATATTCTCAGGCCAGACAAAGCAATCCCAAATGTAGTTGTAAAAACCTTTTGGTGTTTAGGTTCCCGTGCTCCAGTGTCACACCTAACTGGAACACTTTCAGAGACCCAAAAGGAGGACCTTCTCAACAGAACACAGTTCTACTAAGTTCTTAATCTTCTCCATAATGTAAGTGATTACTGTGAAATTGAGACCAATTTACCAATCGTACTGAGACCTTTCAACCTCAACTTTAAGCCAAGTCTTTTGGGCAGAAGGAGGAGAAGCAGGAAGAGCAGAGTTGAGGAGGGTGTCATAAAAGCAACAGAGGGGTTGTTTACTCTCTTTTTGAAGTCCTTTTGTTCCTTTGTGTAAAGGAAATTTCACTACAGTGTAGGGGGTACAAAGATGTTACCTGTATCTTGGACGACTAGAGCTTCAAGATCTAGGTCTTTAACTACTAGTACATTTAATTCCTGTACTTAAATTTATAAGTATGCTTTTACCTGCCTTGTTAGATGTCTTTTGTAGCCACGACTGACGAGGATTGAAGTTCTGATAGTTAATGTACACGGTAGCTCTCTAAATATAGAAATACTAATCTTTCTTTCCTCTATCAGCCCACAAGACAGGCGGAATGGCCCTACTCCAAGATAACGAAAATGTTAAATTTATTTTCAGTGTTTTGAAGATACAATTAACAGCAGTACTTCAGATTCAAATAGATATATATAAAAAAGAAAAAATATATATATAAATCACAACTCAACGTCAACCTTTACCTCACCACAGAACTGGACTGGTACTGGAGTGTCCAGATATGGCAGGGTAATCTTTGCAATTACTGAAAACCTGTTTAAGTCTTTTCTTCTCAAAAAAACAAGAAAGAACAGTTCAGCGGGAAATGAGCAAAAATCACTGTCCATATGCGCTTCAGTAAGCAAAAAAATCTCCCGTTCACGAAAAGAACGAACGAATACAGTTCTGTTGACAAGTTCAAATGTCCGACAAAACTTATTCCCAAAAGTACTGAAACAAAACTGTAGAAAGTCCAAAACGGTCAACTATAAATTACAAAATCTACAATGCCATTCGCGTCCACGCAGCGGCAGTAACGTGTCAAAAAGCGGCAAATGGAGAACTTTCCAAAAAAAAAAAAAAGAAGTTTACTTGTTCAACAAAAACAGCTTTGACTTCAAATCCACAAAAATACTGTCCATTGTAGCACTTTCCAGACGAAGTCAAAAACAGTCACGTACACTCTCTCCGCAGTGTAATGGTCGACGCCCTATTGCATCACACTCACAGTTCAGCTTCAACAACGTCCACAGCAGCAGCACAAGCTCGGTCCAGCTCCTCTTCAGCTCACCTCGAAACTCGCAAACTGCTGTCCACTTATAAAGGAAAACTGCGAGAGTTCGGCTTTATTTCTTTAGTTTTGGTTTCTTCTGTCATCGAACGCCCTCGCGCACCTCGTGCTCGGATTTCTTCTTGGCGCTTCCGCCACGCCCTTCACTTCCGTCTCCGCTTCACAAAAACACATTTCAAAATAAAAGTATTTGAATACCTCCACACTTTGGATATCCTCTACCTCTGATGTCATCTGCCTTTGAGTTGTTACAGGAAGCCAAGGTCTTTACTAAACTAGACCCCCGCAACGCCTATAATTTGGTCTGTATCTGTGGGGGGGATGAGTGGAAGACAGCCTTTAACACCTCTACGGACCACTTTGAAGACCGGGTCATACCCTTCGGCTTACCAATGCCCCAGCAGGCCCTGATCAATGACGTGTTGAGGGACATAGTAAACAGATTTGTCTTTGTTCATCTTGATGATATCCTCATCTTTTCTCCCTCGTTGCAGGTACACACTCAACATGTTCGTCAGGTGCAACAAAGGCCAATGCGGAGAAAGGTGTGTATTCCATGCCAAGTTTCATTGTTGGGGCATATTATTTCAGCGGAGGAATAAAGCTGATCCTGCCTGATCCTCAAATTCAAATTTTATTTGTCACATACACATACATACATGGTACGACATGCAGTGAAATGCTTTTTACAACTGTCCAGCATCAAAATAGAAAACAGAAAAACAGAATTTAAATATATATAAATATAAAATAATGTATAAAAATATGTATAAAAAGTGTGCAAAGTTTAAAAATAAAATGTAAATAAGTGTAGTGTAAAAATGTAAAAGTGTAAAATGTAAGTGGCTGTGCAAGTGTCCAGTGCAAAGTGGCTAGTGCAATTGTCCAAAGTAAGTGGCGAGTATCTGGGGAAAGAGGGGTGAACATGGGAATCCCGGTAATTAGGTGCTGGGTGTTCTCTGGTTCAGACTCCGAATGGCCTGCGGGAAGAAGCTCCTCCTCATTCTCTCTGTGTTTGCCTTTCAGGAACGAAAGCGCTTTCCTGAACGCAGCAGAGAAAAGAGTCCATTGTTGGGATGGCTGAGGTCTTCCACGATCTTCCTGGCTCTGGTACAGCACCGCTTGTTGTAGATGTGCTGCAGCACAGGGAGCTCAGTGCGGATGGTGCGCTCAGCTGACCGCACCACCCTCTGAAGGGCTCGCCTGTCCTGCATGGTGCTGTTTCCAAACCAGGAGGTGATGTTTCCCGTCAGGACACTCTCGATGGTGCAGGTGTAAAAGTTCCTGAGCACCTGAGATGGGAGTCTGAAGTCCCTTAAGTGCCTCAGATGGTATAGACGCTGCCGGCCTTCTTCACCAGGGTGTTGATGTGACAGGACCAAGACAGGTCCTGCGTGATGTGAACACCCAGGTACCGGAAACTGTCCACTCTCTCCACTGGGGTCCCGTCGATCTTGATGGGATGGTAAGAGCGCACCTGCTTCCAGGCTGAAGTCCACTATTAACTCCTTTGTTTTGCTGACGTTCAGGAGCAGATTGTTCTCCTGACACCATCTCTCCAGGTTGTTGATCTCCTGGAGGTAGGCCATCTCATCGTTGTTGGAGATCAGGCCCACCACGACAGTGTCGCCAGCAAATTTAATGATGGTGGTGGAGTTTGTAGTGGCCACACAGTCATGTGTGTACAGCGAGTACAGCAGGGGGCTCAGAACACAACCTGAGGGGCTCCAGTGCTGAGAGTGAGGAGGATGAGGTGTGTTTTCCCATCCGTGCGGCTTGTGGTCTGTCGGTCAGGAAGTTGGTGATCCAGTGACGCAGGGATGGGCTGAGTCCCAGGACCTCCAACTTCGAGGTGAGCGTGGAGGAACTATGGTGTTGAACGCTGAACTATAGTCCACGAACAGCATTTTCACATAGTTCCCTTTCCTAAAATCCAGGTGGCTTGTGGTTGTGTGGAGGAGGTGTGTGATGGCATCCTCCGTAGACCGGTTTTGGCGGTAAGCAAACTGAAGTGGGTCCAGTGTGTCCTGACAGGTAGGGTAAGAATTTGCTGTCAACAACATAAAAGTATGGATCCATCCTGCCTTGTATCAACGGTTCAGGCTGGTGGTGGTGGAGTAAAAGTGTGGGGATATTTTCTTGGCACATTTTGGGCCCGATAGTAACAATTGAGCATTATGAGTATTGAAAGTACCTCAGAACACTTCAGTATGTTAGTCTTATTAAGTGAGGGTCATTTCTTTAGGACTTTTGACCCAAGCAAAGTCTCTGAGAAGCTGACACGCTTTTCTGGAGACTCGGGAAGATTCAGTTCTGGAAAATAATGGAGCTGGAGACTAAATGGTTCCTGATTGTTTCTCACATAATTCTTGATATCAATTCTTAATTCTTTTGCAGTTAACGTGTCTTTTCTTCTTCAGCTGTTTTTTTGACTCTGCTGACCCAGTGAACTTTTCACTGCCCGATGGTCTTTCCTTAAATCTGATAATTCTATGATTGCATTACTATTGCATACTTCTTGTTGGTATTTAATAATTGTAACTTTTAGTCTGAGTTCAATTTCTATGTTGGTTCGTTTTATCTGAAAAAAGAAAACATGCATAATAATCTGGCACACTTGAATATAAGGAGTTTTTAACTTTCAGCTTTCCCAGACAATTATATATCACTTATATATATGATTAAATACAAAACCAATAGTAGTTATTCAGATTGATGTGCTTTGGGTTAGTAAAATGTTCTTGGGGAAAAAAATATGACCCCAATTTGAACTTGCCTAATATTTCAGGACATAGTGTATATATGTATTTATAAGATGGAAGTTTAAACTGTGTTACTGTTCGCTGCAATTTCCTTTTCTTATTAACAGCAAGTTGAAGATAAGCGAGATGCTGTGATTCAGCTGCCTGCTTCCCTTCCTGGGAGAATCATCTGAGGAGCTCATTGAAACCTACCAGGTACATCAGTAGATGAATTCATATTTTGTTCTTTTGACTTTAAATATGTACTGTGCTGCAAAAGTCTAAGGAACATTAGTGTTTTGTGCACATTAGTTATCTTCCTGCTGTATTTGTCAGCAATGAAATATCATTTTATGTTCCTAAACATTAATTTTGTGATTATTTCTAATAAACCAGTGAAATTTTTGTATGTACAGGAGTCTGACAACATGTAAAGATTTGTCTACATTTGAAGAGTCTGTCTATTATATGAAGAAAGAGACAAAACTAAGAAAGCCTAAATCAAGAAAAACCATGGCAATGTTTGCAAAATGCAAATCTACTTGAAAACTATCTCAAGCATATCAAGTAAATGTTTTCAAAATCTTTGTATCATTTTATAACAGATTTAATAATGGAAAGATCAAATCTCTGTGTGGAGCACTTATCACATGACATTAAAGAGAACATGTGACTTACTGTACAGTATTGTAACCACTTTGCACTTATTTGTTTATTTGACAGGATGTCAGCAGAGACATGAGTAAACATAGCTTCACCAATCATGTCATGAAGATGCTTGTACTGGGCAGCACTGCAGGAGATGCCAACATAGCTGACGTCATCATTGTCGTTGAGGGAAACGAGTACTGTTGGGATGTAAGAATCTCACAAATGCGTGCTTTCTGCTCCACGGGCTTCATTTACTCCCTGAACTTCAGCTATCCGCCAGAGCTGAGAAACACATTTGAAGTCTTGCAGAAAATCTTTCTCGGGCTGGATGCTTTAAAACTTTCTCCAAAAGTGTGCTCTTTGCATAGAAAGCTATTAATGTAAGTGATAGTTGGCCAGTCTGCTGCTTTGTTTGATACATTTTGTATTTGCTCTTTTGTTCTGGATGTGAGAATGTTCTAAAAAGGTTTGTTCATGTAAATTAGAACAAAGTTTGCACTACACTGGACTGAACTATTTTGGTATGTTTTGGGCTAACGGCAGTTAATCTTAATGAATGTGTCCATTCATTTTTGTCCATTTTCTTTTATCATTCCCTTTGTTTAATCTGTTTTTACAAGAGTTGAATTCAAATAAAAGTACTCAAAGAAATTGTCTGTCAGTGTTTTATTGAAAACATCAGTAGTAATACATGTTTGAACAATATTTAAAGTAAAGTTTACTCAGGATAACTAAAAAAGACAACTTGGACTCTCGGATGCTTTATAATATCATTTCATGATCATTTTTGATATCATTTATGAGGTTTAAGCCTCTCATCTGATTTGTAATTGGCCATAAACGCTAAGACATCCAGATCATTTCATTTAGCTTTCTCCCATTCGCCTTCTGTAATTGTAAGTTAAGTTGATAAGTGTTGGGCAGAACTTCCATCTTGTGGTCAGACATTCTTCTTAGTTGCCCAAAAGGTATTTTCTATCGCCATTAAGCTCATAATATCCATCTACATAATACGGAGCAAATCTGACTTCACCGTGATGTATTCCAACCACTGGATGGAAGTGTTCGAGTAAGATTTGTGTTTATTAATGTATGTGTAACCCAGGTTACTAATAGCATTAAAATATGATCGAAAGAGATAAATAGGATTATATTTAATCTTTTCTTTATTGTATATAGTTTATGTACAGTTCATGGGTGTTTAATATGGCCAGTAAAATAACTTTGTCTTTGCATAGAACAACCAATAAGGACTCAGCTTGCTGCATAGTGCATTTTCAGGTTTCATTATTCATAAGATTCGATTCACAGAGGAAAGACAATTCAAGGAACAATTCAAGAATTTTTTTCTAGTTTGAATCAACTCGTCTTGAAAACTGAGGTTGAAAATATATGTCAAGAGATATAAATATATGTGTGAATCTATTTGTAATTCAGTGTTTTTCTCTTTTTTGAGTATTTGAACTAAAGAGAAGAAATCTAATTAGATTTCTTATTTAAGAGATTGATTCAGAAGAATTCTCGAAATTTAATGTAGTTTATTTGGGTTGAGAACTGCATTGTACTTTTCCATATTGAGGTATATATTTATTAAAATCTAACACTTTTCCAAAAAGATTAATACAATCAGTTCAACTTAATACGTTGTGTGTGTGGTTCATTGTTGTTGTGACGTCCTTATTCTTCACAGACGAACTTAGTATTCTGATTAATCTCGGAATACACAGAATTTCTTCTTGTCTGTGTCAAAAAGAGAGAGAGGGTTACATATGCGTCTTTGTGTGTTAACCCTATGGTGTTTTGAATACTTTCATATCACATCCTGAGAGAGTTATACATCCGAACGGGTCTATGTTTGTACACGTGATAAATTCTCTGTATCTCATACAGCTTGTTTGCAATACATTGATTTTTGAAGTCAAACACCTCTCCCCTACGGTGTCGTACCATTCATCAAATCTTAGACATTGTTTGGTATCCGTGATATTCTTCTGACGGATAAGGCCCAACATAATCCACGTTCACTAGACGGTTAAAATGATGTGGAAAAACCCTTTTCCCCTGTGTTCAGATTTAAAGCGGACGTCATTTTGGACAATTTCATAGTCATGAAACTATAACTGTCGATGTATCTCTGCTTGAATGGTTGATCATACATACAGACCAGTCTACATCCTTGAGTGTAATCTTTGGCACCAGACCCTGACTTGTGAAATATTCGAGCAGTAGAAAAGAATCGAACCCTGAAGAATCGTGAGCAATTCTTAGTTTTTTAAAAGCAAACAATTCTTTAATTCTTTTATTTAGTTAGTTCTCTTTAATAAAAATCTTCACCTTTAATCCAAAAAAAGCACACTGCCAATTTTCAGTAAATAGTAAACAAAGTAGTAAAATAGTAAACTTTCTTAAAAGTTTTATTCTAAAACCCGACTTCTCTTAAAAGAGCAAGTTCTTTTAAAGACTAATCTCTCTTCTAAAACCACTTAAACATTAAACCAGCTGCCGGTTTTCCAAAAGAACACAAGTTAGCACTTGACAATGTAATTTAATAATTTGGTAAAGCAGTAAAGCTCAGTCCCTAATCATTTATTGCATCCATCGATTTTTCAGGGATTGTATTTTTGGTTTGAGAGCCTTGTGTCCAAGTGACAAAATCACTCTCCGAATGAAACTTGGGGTGCCCAGAGATAAGCATTAATTCCCTCAAGCACAAACCTGCAGAGAAGTGCCAGCCAGCCTATAACATTAAAAAACCCAGAAAGGCAGAAGTAAATTTCTGCCCTCCCTATCCTGCTGGAGAGTCCCAGGACACCCTTGAAGGTGAAAGAGTGTCACTGTTGTCTGAGGTAAAAAAAAGATACAACAGTTCTGTTATCAAGGAGAAGATGGCCAAAACATTTGCGTATAGGAGACAGGAGGTAGTCAGAGACAAACCCATGATTGCAGAGTTCAAGACTAGATGGCCAGGACTGTTTACTGTGCCTGAGGTATAAATTACTTCTTAAAAGATCCATAATCATTGTTATATAATGCAGGTGGCTCTGTGAAAGAATTATAGAAAACAGTAACAGAGTATTTACTTTTTTTTTTTTTTTTTTTTTTTTTTTTGTATACAAAAATAACAAGTTGTTTGTGGACATTGTTTAAAGGTGGAAGCAGAATTTCTGAGGATTACCACTGTTCCCCTCAGTAACAACTTTTTTGGACAACTTGACCACCACGCTGATCAGCTCATCAGAGTGCTGAAGAAGACTGGTGGATCAAAAGGAAATAGAATTAACCTCACCTTTGCCCCGACTGCACAGGTACAAGTTCATAACTTTGTAGACAACATTTAGGAATAAGTATTTTGTCTAGTGCTGCTATTTGCCAGAAACCAATATCATCTGCAGATATACCCCCCACGAAAAAAATTTGATTGTATTTCACAAAGCTTTTGAGATTAACAGCAATCCCCCTTTTTTCCAATTTGCTATTTTGTGCACACTATGATAAATAAACAGAATTTTGAGAAAACCAATGTATCAGCATTATAAAGGAACAGTCAAAGTTACAAGCAACAAAAAGAACAGAACTACAACTTGTATTTCACATTATTACAGAAGTGTAATGGGTTTTGTAGTATGTATATTGATGCCACTTTTTTCCTATTTAGAATGAAACTGTTGAAAAGAGGGAGTGCCTCCTTAAGGCACTTTGTCTCTATTTAAATGAGGATCCAAGCAGTCTCTTCAAAGAGTATCTGGTAGGTAATACTAACAATTACTACAGCGATAACGGTATCCTAGGGCTTTTAAGAATATCACAATATCCATTTAACATATTCCACATATAGCTTGTAGGAATGGCAATTTTGGTCAAGACCAAAATCATGTATCTGATCATTTGATTTTAACAATTAAAAATCTCAGTTTTAACTTAGTTTTTTGGTCAGTAACAAACAATTTACTACTAGAATATTTTTATTTTATTTATTTTATTTTATTTTACTTCTCTACATTACAAAAAATATTGCTGCTCCTTATAATTTAACACATTCCGAGAAGAAGTGGTA
The DNA here is from genome assembly GCF_018831695.1 of Puntigrus tetrazona. Taxonomy (NCBI): domain Eukaryota; kingdom Metazoa; phylum Chordata; class Actinopteri; order Cypriniformes; family Cyprinidae; genus Puntigrus; species Puntigrus tetrazona. The sequence continues at coordinate 29,139,040 of NC_056702.1, read as the reverse complement.
TCTGATTCATGAACAAACCGCTGAAACACTGTCCAGCACTATTTTAAAACATTTACAGAGAAAGCTCCAATGTAAATGAGCTCTTTGGAATTATGTAATTGGCTGATGATTTCATTGTTGTCCTTTTTGTGTTTGGAAAGGATTCAGATGGCTGTTCTGCAGAGAGACCTTGAACAAGTTGTCTTTGGCATCTACAGCATTAATGTTGAGGAGCTGATGCCACCACCAAGCCAGCTGATGTTGGAATAGTGATCGAGGGTGTTGAAGTGCTTCACGACTTGGGAGACATCGCTTCTGCATGTGCACTCTTAATGGGTGTCATATATGCAATGAACCTCAGGAACTGAAAACATTTTTGAGGTGCTTCAGAAAATCTTCCTCCAGCTGGATGCTACCAGGCTCTCAACCAAGGTACAGATGCTTAAAAACAAACTGTATGAGTAAACCAACAATAAGCGTGTGTTGTTCAACATAACCACCTGCTTTAAACTTGAAACCATTTAAGTTTGTATACCTTTTGTTTTTGTGACACACCACTGTTCTGGGTGCCATGTTACTTTGCCATGTGAAGCATGAAAAAAGCTTTAAAACAATTTGTGTGTTAACCAACCTTGAGCACTTAACATAGTTTGTGGCATTTAACACAGCTTTTCATTTTTTTGTGTATCGCACACTGCTGTTCTAGTTGGCATGCCTGTAAAGTGTGTCCAGAGTTGATGCCTCTGTATTTTTATTTATTTTTTTCCCTCTTTTGTGAAACAGAATTTGTTAAACAGTTGCATTGTTAATAAACTGTTGGTTATTAAAGGAACTAACAAATGTTAACTTGAGTTTACTGAAACAATTTGTGTGGAACCTGTTGACAAACTAGAGTTAATTAAACCTAGCTAGTAAAAATTTAATTTAGTGAAAGCATTTTGTTTTGATTAATTAAGCTTAACTTGAATGTTTATTTGTAAAATCATTAGTTTACATTGAATAGACAAATATGTAATATGCCACATCTAAACTAAATTTGTCAGTCCATGTAACACAAATGACTTTAGTTGGTTAAACTCAAATGCCTCTTGTTGAGCAAAAATGAGTGATAATAGTTGGCTTGGGTCAAGAATATTATTACAACCCCATGAAGTTAAATAACCTTGAAATATTTGTTTTCAACTTTCATAATTAAATTTCGTGGAACCTGTTGACAAGAAAAAATTAATTAAAGTCAATGTTTCATTTTTTTGAGTGAAAAGAGATTGATTTAAAACAGTTTAAAATAAAAGAAGCAAAGTAGCACAGTTGGGACGCAGCACAGTGCTCATTCTGTAAATGCACAACTAAACAGATGAGTTTTGAGTCTGGATTTAAAAGTGACTAATGTTTCAGCACATCTGATCTCTTCAGGAAGCTGGTTCCAGATGCGAGCAGCATAATAACTAAAAGCAGATTCTCCTTGTTTGGTGTGAACCTTTGGTATTTCTAACTGACTTGATCCTAGTGATCTGAGTGGTCTGTTAGGTGTATAAATAGTGATCATATCTGCAATGTATTTAGGTCCTAGTCCATTGAGTGATTTATAAATGAGTAAAAGTGCTTTAAAATCAATTCTAAATGTCACTGGAAGCCAGTGTAAGGACCTGAGAACTGGTGTGATGTGCTCTGATTTTCTGGTTCGAGTCAGGATCCTGGCAGCAGCGTTCTGGATGAGCTGCAGCTGTCTGATGGTCTTTTTGGGAAGGCCAGTGAGGAGACCATTACAATAGTCCACCCTGCTGGTGATGAAGGCATGGACTAGTTTCTCCAGGTCTTGCCTGGGCACAAAGCATCTGATTTTGCAATATTTTTTAGGTGGTAGTACGCTGATTTAGTCACTGCTTTGACATGACAGCTGAAACTAAGGTCGGTCTCTAGAATCACATCAAGATTCTTGACTTGCCTTTTGGTTGTTTGACCCCTTGAGTCAAGATATGCATTCACCTTGTGAACTTCATCTTTATTTCCAAACGCAATGACCTCAGTTTTCTCCTTGTTTAACTGAAGAAAATTTTGGCACATCCAACTGTTGATTTCATCAATGCATTGGCAGAGTGAGTCAATGGGGCTGTAGTCATTTGGAGATAAAGCTAGGTAAATCTGTGTGTCGTCAGCATAGCTTTGATAGGCAATTTGATTCTTTCTCATTATTTGACTTAGTGGGAGCATATACAGGCTAAACAAGAGCGGCGCAAGAATTGAGCCTTGTGGGACCCCGCATGTCATGGACGTCCACTTAGACCTATGCTCTCCTATACTCACATAATAACCCCTCCCCTCTAAATATGACCTGAACCAGTTTAGAGCCATTCCAGAAAGCCCGACCCAGTTTTCCAGTCTGTCTAGAAGAATGTTATGATCGACAGTGTCAAACGCAGCACTAAGATCTAGTAGTACCAGCACTGATATTTTACCAGAATCAGAGTTTAGGCGAATATCATTTATTATCTTAACTAACGCTGTCTCTGTGCTGTGGTGCGGTCTGAAACCAGATTGAAAATTATCCAGATAACCATTTGAGTTCAAGTAGCTGTTCAGCTGATTCAGAACTACCTTTTCAATGATCTTGCCTATGACCGGAAGATTTGATATCGGTCTATAGTTACTCAATATACTGTTATCAAGATTTCTCTTTTTCAGGAGGAGCTTAACAACCGCAGTTTTCAGGGCGTTTGGAAAAGTCCCAGAAAGAAGTGATGTGTTCACCACTTCTAAGATGTCAGCTTTTAAACAGTCAAACACGCTTTTAAGAAAGGATGTGGGAGTGTGTCAAGACAGCAGGTTGAGGATTTTAGGTGCTGTACTACTTCCTCCAAAGTTTTGCTATCAATTGCTTCAAAAACACACATAGTGACTCCTTTTTGAGATTGTGGTTGAATCTGACATATCCCTACATCATCTGATGTTTTAATTGCCTTTCTGATATTTTCGATCTTCTCAGAAAGAATGAGGCAAACTCATTGCATTTGCTGTCAGAAAGCATTTCACTGGGAATCTGACTTGGGGGGTTTGTCAGTCTCTCAACCGTAGCAAAAAGAGTGCGGGTGTTGTTCAGGTTACTATTTATAAGATTTGAGAAAAACTTCTGTCGTGCTGTGGCTAATTCCACATTAAAAGCATGCAGGCTGTCTTTATAGATGCTATAGTGGATTTCAAGTTTTGTCTTCCGCCACGTCCGCTCAGCCTTTCTGCATTGCCTTTTCATGATCTGCACTGCTGTTGATTTTCTCCAACATGACTTTTGTCTGCCAGTCTTCTTACTGACTTTCACAGGTGCAATGTCATCCATGACATTCTTAACTTTTGAGTCAAAGGACTCTAGGAGAAGATCAACGCAGTCGGCAGAAATGCTTGGCATTGAAGAAACAGCCTTCATAAATAGCACACTTGTGTTCTCATTAATGCATCTCTTTCTGACAGTGACAGATCTGGATTCAGTGTTAGCAGAGATCAATATATCAAAGAAAATACAGAAGTGATCAGACAGTGCTACATCCTTGATAACAATGGACGAAAGCTGTAAACCCTTACTGATGAGTAAATCTAGCGTGTGCCCATGGTGATGTGTAGGTCCATGCACATGCTGAATCAGCTCAAAAGTGTTTAAAACAGTTACAAATTCTTTTGTAGTTTTGATTTCTGCATTTTCTATGTGGATATTAAAATCCCCTGCAATCACAAAACAGTCAAATTCTGAACAAATCATTGATAACAATTCTGTGAACTCTTCAACAAAGGCTGGAGAATATTTTGGAGGCCTGTAAATAATGATAAACAGGATGCGTGGAGCACCTTTCAACACAATCCCTAGATATTCAAATGACAAGTACTGACCAAATGACACTTGTCTGCACTGAAAGACATCTTTAAAGAGAGCAGTAACCCCACCCCCTCTCTTGTCAACTCTGCAAACATTCATATAAGTGAAGTTGGGAGGGGCTGTTTCATTGAGCACTGTTGCACTGCAGCTTTCTTCAAGCCAGGTTTCATTTACAAACATAAAATCTAGATTGTTTGTAATTATTAAATCATTGATCACAAATGATTTGTTTTTTAGTGATCGAACATTTAATAATGCTAGCTTGATGGTAGTACTTTTTGTTTCTATAGCAGTCTGAGTTTGTTGTCTAATGGGCATAGATTAGATTTGTCAGCTGTACGCCTTGAGAAGGCCTTAGACTTTCTATCCTGTAATAAGACGGAGATAGTGAGAGACACACTGGGTTCCTGCTTGTTTTCTAAACATCCCTGAAAGTTTTTGCTGTAGTTGCGGGACCCGAACACATCACTGAGCTGTTATCAGTTGTTTTGCTTTACCAGCTGCAGATGGAGGAGGGATGGCCTGGCGTTGTCGCAGTGGCCGAAGAGCTCTCGCTGGAGGAGGGTGAGCTGGGCCCAGCGGCCTTGGAGGCGGTGGTGCCCGCCGTTTTTAGTTGATAACTGGGGCTCGCAGCAAAGGAGTGGGAGAGTCTGGTTTTAGCCACCAATTCCTCCATTTTTGTGAGAAGCTGAGAAGTGGCGATGCTGGAGAGAGGATAATGTCTCTGGTAAACAGAGCATTGGTGTTTTCGGTGGCAGAATTATGCTGTCCTGGCTTCCTGGCTGATTACCAGAGAGTCGTCCTTCGGCTCTGAGTCCTGGAGCTGTTGTTGTGCGTCACATTGTGTCTGTGATGGGCTCTGCGGGCAGGGCTCAACCGTGATAGTGTCCACAAACAGTGCTTGTTGTGGCTCTGTGGTGTTTTCAGTGTCCTTGTGGGATGTGTCGACCAGATGATGACTCTGAGGCTGATATGAAGTCCTGTCGTCATCCATACTTTGTCCAGGTGTGTGTGTGCCATTCATGTTGAGTGGACTGGCACACTCTGCTGATGGATGACGGAGTGAAAAATAGATGTTGTCCTTTAACACTCTCGCACCAAGTTTGTTTGGGTGAAGGCCATCCAGTTGTCTGTGTCCCCAGAACAGATTGAAGTTGTCGATGAAGTTGACTCCTTTTTGACTGCAGGTTCTTTGTAGCCAAGTATTCAGTCCAAGCAACCGTGAAAACATGTTTGTTCCCCTTGCTGGTCCACTGATGAACGACTGGACTTCAACTCTTTGAAGTGTTTCGATAAGTTCACTGAAGTCCCTCTTCAGGAGTTCTGACTGCTTCTTACGAATGTCATTCTTCCCCACATGGATGATGACTCGTTTTGCAGTCTTGTGCTTCATTAGAACGTTCTGAAGTCCATTGTTTACATCAGAGATGGTCACTTGAGGAAAGCAGCATGTAGTTGTCGTTCTGCTCCTGACGTTTCTGATAATGGAGTCTCCGACTATCAGAGTTCTGGGCTCGGCTGCTCTGTGATCTGAACGCCGCTGTCTGCTCGACCTTGAGTGCCTGTTTGTAGCGGTGTTAGCTACTGGCTGATATGACTCCTGCTCAGTCACTTTGGGATTCTCTCACCATAAAGTAAAGATTCAAATCTGTTCTCGAGCTGTACAGGGGTGGTAAAATACCAGTTTTCCAAGCCTTCTCATGGCCATGTCTGGGGTAGATGATGCCACAGCGGCAATATGAGATACTCGTGACAGTCTGATGTCTCGAGTGCCTTTGGGTCTCGCTCCTGTCTTTGCCACTGATTTGTGTGTTGATCAGCTTTAGCTTGATTCGCTACATTTGTATACTGTCGAGGTTGATTCGATTCACAGGACTCACCGGCTGTGGGCTGAGGGGGTCCGTGATGATCTGCTGTGTGATCTGCTTGTTTTGGGAGTCCAGCAAGTAACTTCATTTCAAGAGCCACAATCCTTTGTAGCAGTCTGTGGCAGTTTGTGCAGCAAGTAGATTCCAGAAGAGGCATTTTCTTTCTTGTTTGTTGAAGATAGGAAGCTGTGTTTTCCGTCTCGAATGTAAGCTGCTAGCAGCGGAGGCAGATAATCTAGTTCTTCGTAGTAGCTATTATTGCAATCCCGAAAGTTTTTGCCAAATATGTGTTGTTTGAGCACTGTGCTATATGCTGAAGTTAAAACTTAGTAAAATCAGAAAAAAAAGTAGATAAAAGTAGA
>NC_056702.1:29047969-29130469 GCF_018831695.1 Puntigrus tetrazona | reverse complement strand
TCTGAACAGAAGAACAGAGACATTAATAACACAACAATTACTACAGTGTGTGTGTGTGTGTGTGTGTGTGTGTGTGTGTGTGTGTGTGTGTGTGTGTGTGTGTGTGTGTGTGTGTGTGTGTGTGTGTGTGTGTGTGTGTGTGTGTGTGTGTGTGTGTGTGTGTGTGTGTGTGTGTGTGTGTGTGTGTGTGTGTGTGTGTGTGTGTGTGTGTGTGTGTGATGTGAGAAGTTTGTTCATATTTATAATAAGGTTTTTGTTCAGAAATAATAACAAATCAACTCGAGATCAAATTGAATTGAAGTTTGTATCATGAATAGAATCGATTCCTCACGAGACTGAAATTAGCTTCTGGACATAAAATATGTCATCACAGCATTTAATAAAATATATTGTAATGACAGTAAAGTTGTATAAAAGAATCTCTTTCAGTAAGTGAGAGAAGCTGTCAGAATATATTTTAAATGTGTCACAGTACATTTATACACAAAATCCTACAATTGTTTCAATTTATTTGTCTTGATGTAAACAAGTTATTAATTTAGACATAATGCAAACATTACTTCAGCTGGCATATTTGCATCTGCTTTTTATTTCAATAATTGAAATACTAAAAGAAATAATACATCGATATTAAAATGTAGTATAATAACAATAATGTTAATATTTATGATAACAATAAAAATTATTATGTATTTTAATGAAAACAAATTAATAAAAATATGTTATGATTATAATGTTGTTGTACTCTTAAATAAACAAGTATTACTGGTTTATCTGAATGTTATACCAAATAAAAGAAAAATAATAATATTACAATAATCATATAGCTCTTTAAAAGTCAGTATTTACTATTAATGTAAAAAGATTATTTTGGCTATTAGCATAATGTAAACTTTATAATGTAAACAAATACATGGTTGCAGTAATCATTTATTATTTAAATTACAAAACTAAAACATATTGCAGTAGTATTGTTACAATATTTACTTAATAAAATGGTATAATAAATAAAAATGATAATGAAATAAAGATAATTGCAGTAATATAGTCATATAGTATTATTGTATATTATATTTTTAATTATTTGTAATTGTCATAATATTATATATAAAATAATTACTACAATAATAAAAATTAAATAAAAACTACTAAATAATTGACAGTATTTTATAATAATAATAATAATAATAATAATGACCTAAATAAAAAATGTGTGTATATATATACACACACACACACACTCAAACACTATTGAAATATTATTCCATAAAAACAAATATTTATCTTATTTAATCAAATCAAAAATATGAATGATTATAATTCTGATCTTAATACAATCATAAAAGTATTGTATAATTGTCCTACATTTCTTGAGTCCTGCTGTAATCCTGGATTCTCCTCCATGCTCAACACTAAAAACACACACATAGTCAGTCAGTCAGTAGAAGACTATGCAGTTGATAACATTGAAACAATTATTAGAATTATATAGATATTGTTTTTTGTCTTGTTTCCAGACAAACAACTTCCTTGCTGTCCACTTTTTTATGGCACACAAGTTCATAGAGGTGTGTGTGTGTGTGTGTGTGTGTGTGTGTGTCTGTGTGTGTGTGTGTATCTGTGTGTGTGTGTGTCTGTGTGCGTGTCTGTGTGTGTGTGTGTGTGTGAGTGTGTGTGTGTGTGTGTGTGTGTGTGTGTGTGTGAGTGTGTGTGTGTGTGTGTGTGTGTGTGTGTCTGTGTGTGTGTGTGTGTGTGTGAGTGTGTGTGTGTGTGTGTGTGTGAGTGTGTGTGTGTGTGTGTGTGTGTGTGTGTGTGTGTGTGTGTGTGTGTGTGTGTGTGTGTGTGTGTGTGTGTGTGTGTGTGTGTGTGTGTGTGTGTGTGTGTGTGTGTGTGTGTGTGTGTGTGTGTCTGTGTGTGTGTGTGTGTGTGTGTGTGTGTGTCTGTGTGTGTGTGTGTGTGTGTGTGTGTGTGTGTGTGTGTGTGTGTGTGTGTGTGTGTGTGTGTGTGTGTGTGTGTGTGTGTGTGTGTGTGTGTGTGTGTGTGTGTGTGTGTGTGTGTGTGTGTGTGTGTGTGTGTGTGTGTGTGTGTGTGTGTGTGTGTGTGTGTGTGTGTGTGTGTGTGTGTGTGTGTGTGTGAGTGTGTGTGTGTGTGTGTGTGTGTTGATTTTGCTCTTTAGATGTTTTAGAGGTTCACTCCTTCATTTCATCTTCATTGTTGGGGATTTGTAAATTGTACACCAAATATTTTCTGTATTTTATCTCATTTCATATTAAAGAATCATATTTTGATGACTTTTTTTTTAAATCATGCCCTCAATTCTTTTGTGTGTTTACATAACAATAAGGGTTTTGTACACTGTTAAAAAAGTTGTTTTACAGGTAATTGTCTGTATTTTTTTACAGAATTTCCCTTTTTCATTCTACAGTAAAATACATGCTGTTTTACAGATATTTCCGGTGTTTTAAAGTTCCATTAAATTTACAGGTAATTGCTTGTATTTTGGTATTACATCAATTTTCAGTTTTTAAAATAAATTTTCTGTATTTTCACAGTATAATGTGTAATTTTACATAGAATGTTATTTAATATTTACAGATTATTCCTGTAAAATGAGGAATTTGAACCAAAAATCATCCAATGTTTTTATTGCTATTGACGATTATGTTAGAATTAAGGGTTATTAATGTTAAATCATATTATTTGTACATGTGCTTTTACTACTCTTTTAATCTTTTCCTGCAAATAAATGCTCATTTTCAACATTATTTAGAATTGTATCATTTTCCTCTAAGTTTCCTTCCCATGTGTATTATTCATGTGCATGTTAATTCTTGTTAACTATTATAACTAACATCTTCATTCTCATTAACAATTTTTAGAGTTAACTATTTAACTATTTGTTAACTATTTTCTATAGTAAATTGCAGCAGCATATATGGCATTCTTGATTATAAATCACTGTATTTTTTGATAAATGAATAGTCAGAATATTGTACCCTGCCTATTTATGGTGCAAAAGGCAAGCAAATATTTACACAACTTCTTGAACAAAATTCACGAGGACAATGTCTTTGTAATTAAAAAGCAAAATAAACATTCTAAATGACTTTTTATTTCAAATGTAAAAATGCAGAACGTTTTCCGTGACGGTAGACTGGGGTAGGGTGCGAAATTCAAAATTGGCGGCAAATTCAAAATTGGCGGCAAATTTAACTCGCCTACGTCGGTTGGCGAGTTCAGTTGGAAAATGTAGAATTTATTTCTATACATATTCATCACACAGGTGCGTAAGATGTCCAGTATCTGGCGGTAATACTCCTAAGGCGTAAACAGCCATTACACAAAAAGAAGAAGAATTTATGTTAGACTACTGATTGGGAAACAACTCTCAGTAGTTCGCTCTCAGTTAACCTGTTTCACCAACTACAACAAATTCTGACGATACGACAGCAGACATCATGCCAACCGACTAAGGTAAGTCTCGCAAACAACACATGAACCATATTTTATATAGTGTAGTCGCGCATTTGTGTTGTTAAGTGTATTAACTTCACTCTCAGTTTTTGAAACTCTTCAACAGCGGTACATTTTGAAATTGGCTTCATTAAAACACTGCTGGGAGAGAATTCAGTAGGCTGTAAGTTACACCTTGATAATGAAGATGAACACAACGTGGTAAATGGCAAGGTAACGTTTAGAATTTGGTCGTCCGTTGTCACTGTCTTAATGCTTTAAGAGACTTTGTAATGGTTTTCCCACCGAAAACTTGCAATTAAAAGCTGGGCGTATTTGCTCACCTACACTTATGTTATGCATGCATAAGTGTGTTATGGTTATCTTAAAGTTAGTAATTGGTATAATCTTTGTGATCGTGACATATTGTCTGGCCTGAGGCTAAGTAACTTACATGTAATTGTCATTAGTGCATTTATCCCGGACAGTTACAGCCCTATGTATTACTACGATGAGGCTAAGTCTGTAACCAGCATAAACTTCTCACGTCTTCTCAAGTCATATAATAACACAACAAATTTCTTTTTTTCATGCAGCTATTTTTCTTTCTTTCTTTCATTCTTTTTTTTTTTAATTGTTCTTTGTGTGTAATTTTAAGTTGCTATGTAGTATGAGATGAATAAAACCAAGGGCCTTTTATAGGGTTACTCCACCCCAAAATAAAAATGTTGTTGTTAAGCACTTACCCCCCATGTCTTTCCAAACCCGTAAAAGCTTCAGTCGTCTTCGGAACACAATTTAAAATATTTTGGATGAAAAACGGTAGCTTTTTGACTCTCCTATTAACTGCCAAGTAAATAAGTCAAGGCCCAGAAATGTTTGAAAGTCATTAAGTCATTCTTTTGTTTTCTTTACATTCAAAAGTATTCTTGTAGCTTCGGAAAACTATGGTTGAACCACTGATGGCAGACTACTCTGACAACGCGTCTTTCATACGTTTCTTGGCCTTGATAGTGTTATTTACTTTGGTCAGTCAATGGACAGCCACAAAGCTACTGGGTTTTATCCAAAATATCTTAAATTGTGTTCCAATGACCAACAAAGCTTTTAAGGTTTTGGAATGACATGGGGGTACTCAAGACATTTTCATTTTGGGGTGGAGTATCCTTTAATAATCAAAATCAGTGTAAAACAGCTGCTTGTAAATATGTCTGTAAATCTTGAGGGGGAAGCACTTTTAAAGAAACTTACATCATGTAATGGAACAACAATCGTTGTCATTTTAAGCAGAAACAGAAGCTTACAGTTAAAATGTAGTGCTTTGTTTAATTAACCTATGGATTACCTTTATGCTTTCTACATTACATTTTTGGATAATCAAAATGTTGGTATACCCACTCAGCTGTAACAGATCTTGGACCGCTTTCTTAAAAAAACACAACTCAAAGTGATATGCAGAAGAAGCATTTTTTCATATTAAGCAAACATTGTATCAATAAAACACTTCATTAGACAATTGTATTTGTTTAATAACAATGAATGAGTCCTGTTGAACCTCTGCTTTCTCATCCAGAACAACCTCCTGACCCTAACTAGTCTGGTTTTAAAAGTGGACACTCAACTGAGACTGCCCTGCTTTTGGTCGTTAAAAGTCTGTGAGTGGCAAGATCAGCTTCTAAGTCATCTGTTCTCATTTTGCTGGATCTCTCTGCGGCTTTTGGCACAGTTATCCACCTGATTGTCCTGTCAACCTTTTGACAAAGGTGTCTTAGGAACCTCACTCCTGTGGTTCCAGTCTTAACTCTCAGGTAGGTCCTTTGGGGTGTCTTGGAGGGGAGGTTTCTAAGATGCAACATCTAGCTACTGCTTGGAGCACTTCTCCTCTCCATGTACATACAGTGGAATGCAACATTTTGGTAATCACTTGCAGAATCTGAAAATGTGAATCATTTGAGGAAAATAAGAGAGATCATACAAAATTCATGTTATTTGTATGTTTAGTTCTGTCCTGAGTAAGATATTTTATACATTAAAGATATACTGTATATACATTAAAAGATGTTTACATATGAATAAGACAAGACAAAAAATAGCTGAAATGATTCAAATAACCCCTTCAAAAGTTTGGGAATCCTTGGTTCTTAATACTGTATGTTACCTGGGTGATCTATGACTTTGTTGTTGTTGTTGTGTGATAATTGTTCATGAGTCCCTTGTTTGTTCTAAACAGTTAAACTGAGCACTGTTCTTTAGAAAAGCCTCCATCTCCTGCAGATTCTCTTATGGATTGTGATCCAGACAGTTAATGTGTTTATGAAACACAAGTGACTGAAATTAGATTAGCCTACAACAGTTTTAAATGTGCATCTGTTTGCAGATGTACGGGATTACATGAGTTTTGTATTTTAAAGAACACTCGTCCTAAGGAGGAATGATCCAAAATATCTCAAATATACTGAAGAATCTGCAGGAGCTGGAGGATTTTTCTGAAGAAAACAGTACTCAGTTTAACTGTTCAGAACTAACAAGGGACTCGTGAATAACTATGACAAAAACAACAACAAAAAAACATTCATAGATCATCCAGGTAGCCATTCACACACAGTATTAAGAACCAACTGTTCCCAAACCTTTGAAAGGTTATTTAAATCATTTCTGCTCATTTTTGTCTTGTGGACTATATGTAAACACATTTTATGTAAAATATCCTACTCAGGACAGTACTCCATTAAAAATAACATGCATTGTATATGATCATAGATTCTGTAAAGGGTTACCAAACTTTTGCACTCCACTGTATCATGACAATGGGTCAATGATTCATAAACATGATTTTTTTATATTACTGCTATTGTAATGACACACATCTCTTTCTTTGATTTCAGTTTGGCATCCCAACAGTTGCTCCTCACATCTCTGCTTCCTGGACCCAAATGTCATGCTGAATGTTGAATGACCATCAGCTTTGCCAAGACAGAACTGCTTATGATTTCAGCTGACCCAACTTTGGCGTTCTAGTTGACACACAAACTTTTCTGACCATACGGCACTGACCTGATCCTGCTGATTTGCCCAGTACAACATTAGGAAGTTCAGACCCTTTCTTATGGAGCATGCTACAAAACTCCTTGTCCAAGCTCTTGTTCTCTCCAGACTGGACTGTTGTACTACTCTGTTAGCAGACCTTCCAGCATGTACTACCAAGACTCTGCAGCTAATCCAGCATTGACTCGTACTCAAACCATCCAAGGTGTATATGTCTTTCTTTTTCAGATAAGTACAATCAGACGTATATCAGGGTGAGTAAATCATGTAGCCATTTTAGTTTTTTGGTGAACTATCCCTTTAATACTGACCCTTTTTAAAAAAACTGCTATGTCTACTGTGTTAGACTAACTGGGACTTTGTATTTTACATTACACTGTATGTTTTATTTGCCGTTGCAAATGTAGAAATGTGTATATATCAAATGCATTTAATGTACAAATTTTGCATGTTCTGTATATAACATGTATTTCCTATAATTGTATTATTCTTTTAAATTGACATCCAATGCTTTAGTATAATAACTAATACGGTGAATGTGCAGGTTCATTTAATTATTATGCATTGAATTGAATTGTTAATTTTACAGAAAATTGCAGAAAATGTAGCTTTTTTTTACTATTTCGAAGTGTAAAGTGTTTCAAGAATGATTAAAATGTATATCTACACACATTTGTGTTTATGTCACGTCTCTGGACTCTTTGTTTATGTTTTTGTCGTGTGCCATGTGCTCTGTGTGCCCTGCCTTTAGTTCGTTAATTGTCTATCGTCTTCAGCTGTGTCCTGTTAATTACCCTGTGTACTTAAGTCCTGTGTTTTCAGTTCCGTTTGTCCGATCTCGTCCATAGTTGCGTGTGATTTTGTTCTGCCTGCCTGCCTACCTGTATATTGTTTATTTCATCCCGAGTGGATTAAAGCCTTTTGTTTTCATTTATACGCGTTGTCTGCTCTCGTGCTTATCACACGCGTGACAGAAGATCGGACCGCATAAAAGTACAAGTTTAGCGCGATTATTTTTTATTTTGTTTTCATGTATTCCCGCACCAAGACCGAATTTCTCATCCTCCTGCTGGAGCAGGGGATTGCTCTCTCGAGGAATATACCGCGCTATTCCTCCACCTGGCCAACGACTCGTTACCGGACAGCTTTCTGTGCGGAATCTACTTCGCGCGCACTAAACGTTTCCAATCAGGCGCAGCTGTCCGGAGCGGTCCTCGAGAGAGCATCGCCGCAGCACGCCGAGTGGGTGCTGGTGTCGTGCAAATCGCCGAGGACTGTTGCACTGTAGGACAACGACACCAGCCCCACTCAGGATCCAGAGCCCAGCTCATCCCTCCACCGCATGGTCGAGCCCCAGCCTGAGCTCCGCCCAGTGCCCGCGCCACGCGGCGCTCCCTCCAGTGCCCGCGCCACGCGGCGCTCCTCCAGTGCCCGCGCCACGCGGCGCCTCCAGTGCCCGCGCCACGTGCGCTCCTCCAGTGCCCGCGCCACGCGGCGCTCCCTCCAGTGCCCGCGCCGCGGCGCTTCCAGTTTTCCCTCCTCCCACCCTGGTCATACGCCACCGATGGATCCCAGCAGCCCCTGCGCTCACCTCAGCTCACCATCCAGAGCTCGCCACGGGTCTGCCGGGTCTCCATCGCCGCCGAGGTTGAAGGATCCTCGCCTCGCCGTCCTGCCTCCGAGACCCAGACTCCTCCTCGGCTCGTGACCCGCCGGCTCCCCCTGGGCTCCTAGCTCCCTCCTCTCCACCGCGTGGTCCGTCAGTCCACCAGCTTCACCAGGCTCCATCGCCCTCCCGCTCCGCCTTGGTCTGTCGTCGACCATCCGCCGCCTCGGGATTCTCTCTCCGGCTTCACCTCGTCCCTCCATCCCACCGGCTCTCTCAGGCTCCTCCTTCCCTCCGGCTTCACCTCAGTCCTCAATCGCTCTGGCTCCGCCGCGTCCTTCCTGTCCCCTCGCTCTCGTGTCAGTCGCCGAAGCTCGCGGCGGCCGCTTTGACCTCCAGCGCCCGACGCCACACCCTGGCTCTTCGGCTCCGTCTCCGCCTCAGTCTCTCCACCACCTGCTCCGCCGCCGCCGGTCGGCCCCATGGAGTCGATGGCTGCTCCTCCTCCATGGCTCCTCCTCCGTCGGCTCCACCGTGGACCACCATAGCTGGGCTCTGGATCTCCTCCTGCTCCGGACTCCTCCTGTCTTCTCCCTGGCTCCTCCTCCGTCTGTTCCTCCCTGGACTGTCTGTCTACTCCTCCTGGGGCCGTCCTCCACCAGAACCTCCTCCCAAGACCCGGTATCCCCAATTCCTAGTCGTTTTGTTTTTGTTCTCTTTAGGTGCGAGGACGCACCTTCCGGAGAGGGTGTAATGTCACGTCTCTGGACTCTTTGTTTATGTTTTTGTCGTGTGCCATGTGCTCTGTGTGCCCTGCCTTTAGTTCGTTAATTGTCTATCGTCTTCAGCTGTGTCCTGTTAATTACCCTGTGTACTTAAGACCTGTGTTTTCAGTTCCGTTTGTCCGATCTCGTCCATAGTTGCGTGTGATTTTGTTCTGCCTGCCTGCCTACCTGTATATTGTTTATTTCATCCCGAGTGGATTAAAGCCTTTTTGTTTTCATTTATACGCGTTGTCTGCTCTCGTGCTTATCACACGCGTGACAGAAGATCGGACCGCATAAAAGTACAAGTTTAGCGCGATTATTTTTATTTTGTTTTCATGTATTCCCGCACTCAAGACCCGATTTCTCATCCTCCTGCTGGAGCAGGGGATTGCTCTCTCGAGGAATATACCGCGCTATTCCTCCACCTGGCCAACGACTCTCGTTACCGGACAGCTTTCTGTGCGGAATCTACTCCGCGACTAAACGCTTCCAATCAGGCGCAGCTGTCCGGAGCGGTCCTCGAGAGAGCATCGCCGCGACGCCGAGTGGGTGCTGGTGTCGCAAATCGTCGAGGACTGTTGCACTGGAGGACAACGACACCAGCCCCACTCAGGATCCAGAGCCCAGCTCATCCCTCCACCGCATGGTCGAGCCCCAGCCTGAGCTCCGCCCAGTGCCCGCGCCACGTCGCGCTCCTCCAGTGCCCGCGCCACGCGGCGCTCCTCCAGTGCCCGCGCGCCACGGCGCGCTCCTCCAGTGCCCGCGCCACGGCGCTCCTCCAGTGCCCGCGCCTGCGTGCGCTTCCAGTTTTCCTCCCTCCCACCCTGGTCATACGCCACCGATGGATCCCAGCAGCCCCTGCGCACCCCTCAGCTCACCATCCAGAGCTCGCCACGGGTCTGCCGGTCTCCATCGCCGCCGAGGTTGAAGGATCCTCGCCTCGCCGTCCTGCCTCTCGAGACCCAGACTCCTCCTCGGCTCGTAGACCCGCCGGCTCCCCCTGGGCTCCTAGCTCCCTCCTCTCCACCGTGGTCCGTCAGTCCACCAGCTTCACCAGGCTCCATCGTCCCTCCGGCTCCGCTTGGTCTGTCGTCGACCATCCGCCGCCTCGGGATTCCTCTCCTCCGGCTTCACCTCGTCCCTCCATCCCACCGCTCTCTCAGGCTCCTCCTTCCCTCCGGCTTCACCTCAGTCCTCAATCGCTCTGGCTCCGCCCGCCCTTCCTGTCCCCGCCTCCGTGTCAGTCGCCGAAGCCTGCGGCGTCGCCTTGGACCTCCAGCGCCTCGACGTCACCCTGGCTCTCGGCTCTCCGTCTCCGCCTCAGTCTCTCCACCACCTGCTCCGCGCCGCCGGTCGGCCCCATGGAGTCGATGGCTGCTCCTCCTCCATGGCTCCTCCTCCGTCCCGGCTCCACTGTGGACCACCATAGCTGGGCTCTGGATCTCCTCCTGCTCCGGACTCCTCCTGTCTTCTCCTGGCTCCTCCCTCCGTCTGTTCCTCCCTGGACTGTCTGTCTACTCCTCCTGGGGGCCGTCCTCCACCAGAACCTCCTCCCAAGACCCGGTATCCCCAATTCCTAGTCGTTTTGTTTTTGTTCTCTTTAGGTGCGAGGACGCACCTTCCGGGAGGGGGGTGTAATGTCACGTCTCTGGACTCTTTGTTTATGTTTTTGTCGTGTGCCATGGGCTCTGTGTGCCCTGCCTTTAGTTCGTTAATTGTCTATCGTCTTCAGCTGTGTCCTGTTAATTACCCTGTGTACTTAAGACCTGTGTTTTCAGTTCCGTTTGTCCGATCTCGTCCATAGTTGCGTGTGATTTTGTTCTGCCTGCCTACCTACCTGTATATTGTTTATTTCATCCCCGAGTGGATTAAAGCCTTTTTGTTTTCATTTATACGCATTGTCTGCTCTCGTGCTTATCACACGCGTGACAGAAGATCGGACCGTACAAAAGTACAAGTTTAGCGGCGATTATTTTTATTTTGTTTTCATGTATTCCCGCACCAAGACCCGAATTTCTCATCCTCCTGCTGGAGCAGGATTGCTCTCTCGAGGAATATACCGCGCTATTCCTCCACCTGGCCAACGACTCTCGTTACCCGGACAGCTTTCTGTGCGGAATCTACTTCCGCGCACTAAACGTTTCCAATCAGGCGCAGCTGTCCGGGAGCGGTCCTCGAGAGAGCATCGCCGCGTACGTCGAGTGGGTGCTGGTGTCGTGCAAATCGTCGAGGACTGTTGCACTGGAGGACAACGACACCAGCCCCACTCAGGATCCAGAGCCCAGCTCATCCCTCCACCGCATGGTCGAGCCCCAGCCTGAGCTCCGCCCAGTGCCCGCGCCACGCGCGCTCCCTCCAGTGCCCGCGCCCACGCGCGCTCCTCCAGTGCCCGCGCCGCGGCGCTCCTCCAGTGCCCGCGCCACGCGCGCGCTCCCTCCAGTGCCCGCGCCGCGCGCTTCCAGTTTTCCTCCCTCCCACCCTGGTCAGCACGCCACCGATGGATCCCAGCAGCCCCTGCGCCACCTCAGCTCACCATCCAGAGCTCGCCACGGGTCTGCCGGTCTCCATCGCCGCCGAGGTTGAAGGATCCTCGCCCGCCGCCCTGCCTCCGAGACCCAGACTCCTCCTCGGCTCAGACCCGCCGGCTCCCCCTGGGCTCCTAGCTCTCCTCTCTCCACCGTGGTCCGTCAGTCCACCAGCTTCACCAGGCTCCATCGTCCCTCCGGCTCCGCCTTGGTCTGTCGTCGACCATCCGCCGCCTCGGGATTCCTCTCTCTCCGGCTTCACCTCGCCCCTCCATCCCACCGGCTCTCTCAGGCTCCTCCTTCCTCCGGCTTCACCTCAGTCCTCAATCGCTCTGGCTCCGCGCGCCCTTCCTGTCCCCCGTCTCCGTGTCCGTCGCCGGCCTCGCGGCGTCGCCTTGACCTCCAGCGCCTCGACGTCACTCCTGGCTCTTCGGCTCTCCGTCTCCGCCTCAGTCTCTCCACCACCTGCTCCGCCGCCGCCGGTCGGGCCCCATGGAGTCGATGGCTGCTCCTCCTCCATGGCTCCTCCCTCCGTCGGCTCCACCGTGGACCACCATAGCTGGGCTCTGGATCTCCTCCTGCTCCGGACTCCTCCTGTCTTCTCCCTGGCTCCTCCCTCCGTCTGTTCCTCCCTGGACTGTCTGTCTACTCCCTCCTGGGGGCCGTCCTCCACCAGAACCTCCTCCCAAGACCCGGTATCCCCAATTCCTAGTCGCTTTGTTTTTGTTCCTCTTTAGGTGCGAGGACGCACCTTCCGGGAGGGGGGTGTAATGTCACGTCTCTGGACTCTTTGTTTATGTTTTTGTCGTGTGCCATGTGCTCTGTGTGCCCTGCCTTTAGTTCGTTAATTGTCTATCGTCTTCAGCTGTGTCCTGTTAATTACCCTGTGTACTTAAGTCCTGTGTTTTCAGTTCCGTTTGTCCGATCTCGTCCATAGTTGCGTGTGATTTTGTTCTGCCTGCCTGCCTACCTGTATATTGTTTATTTCATCCCGAGTGGATTAAAGCCTTTTTGTTTTCATTTATACGCGTTGTCTGCTCTCGTGCTTATCACACGCGTGACAGTTTATGTTATGAATTTACTATATTTTTATAAAAATTTTTGTTTAATGTTTTACAAACTTATTCTAGGTAGACATAAAATAACTTTTAAATGCCTTTTAAATTACAGATTTATTCCGTAAAAGGAGGATTAATCATGTAAATATACAACATTTTTGTAAAAAAAGTGTGCTTACTACATTTTTAAACATTATTTCTTAGTTATTTCATATAGAAAAATTGTACTTTAAAAATAAATTACTTTAAATGGACATAGCAACTATATAAAATAACTAATTAAAACCTTAAATTTACAGTGATAAACGTGAAAGTTGGTGGGTTTTATATGTAATTTCACGTAATTTGTCAGTTTTTTAATAGTCTAAAAACATATTATCAATCTGTAATAAACTGTAATTTAATTACTTTTTACTGTAAATTCAATTCTGTATTTTTACAGTTTTTGCTTGTAATTTTGTGAAATGGTTATTTTCTGCAATTTAACGGAATATCTCTGGAAGCCCTGCTGCCAGTCTTTTACCGTTTTTACAGATTTTTTTTTTTTTACAGTGTACCATTCGGGTGAAGCTATAATTTAAAAAATATTCTCTGGTCAGAAATGGACAAAAAAAATGCATGAGGGTTAAACAATAATCCCCAAAAACCTCTCCTGCATAACATACTTGAGTTTATTTAGTGAGCAGTTTGGATCCTCCAGTTTTTCAGAGAGCAGCTTCACTCCTGAATCTCCAGGATGATTGTAGCTCAGATCCAGCTCTCTCAGGTGTGAGGGGTTTGAAGTCAGAGCTGAAAACACATAACCACAGCCTTCCTCTGTCACCATGCAGCCAGACATTCTGAAAACACAGCAGTGATCCTTTTATTCATTAAATATCCAATTCATGAATTATTCCTGTAGAATCATGACATCTGAAGCAATTTTCTACATTTTCTTGCTTCCACCCATTACTTATGTTACGTGACCGCATTTGTTTGTTTCTCTCCTCCTTTTCTATGATTGCATAATTTTAGTGACGTCTTTTCTGTTATTATTTGCTGCTGTGTTTTTTTTATTAAGTTTCTTTATTGGTTCGCCTGACCATCTGGGAGGATCTGGATGTCCAATCAGGAGCCGCGATGCAGAATTTAAATGGAACGGTGTGCATGTTTCGGGAGGGCGGTGGAGTTGTGGCTAGCTTCACCGTACCTCATTTGTGCTGTGGTTTTCTTTTGAGTACTGTAATCGAACAAACAGATATGAGTTAATTTAATCGAGAGAAGAGGGAGTTAGTGATGTCACGTGATGTACATATCCCCAACACGTAGGTGTACCTATGTTTAACACACTAGTTTAGGAGCGGGTGCTGCTTGTGTATTTATGTTTCAGCTAGGGTAGTTTAGTATTTGTTTTCTTTCTTTTCAGTTAGGTTAGAGGAAAAGGGGGATTTCAGTTAGTATTGTATGTTTTGTTAATTTCTTTTATTTTAGCACCTTTGCTTCTTTTTCTTCTCTCTGTTTGTTTCTGTTTGTACAACCTGTATATATATATATATATATATATATATATATATATATATATATATATATATATATATATATATATATATATATTGACTCACTCACGATCATATTTATTTGGCAAGAGCCAGATATTTAATAAAACGAACCACTAGGTTTGTAGTAAATCTCGGATGGTTTTGGTTTCTTTCTTCTTCCCCGTTCTCGGATGTCATTCAAAAGGTTTATTTCTCCCGGTTATGTGCGTCCTTATTTTCCCTAGACCATCACACCAATAGGGGGCGTAATAACTTAAGAAACCAGCTTCTGCTTGTTCTTGTTGTCTCATGTAGCCAGACTTTCAGACTGATGAATGAAGGTCTGGATTGTATAGTTTTCATGCAACATCACAGCCTTATAGAAACGCTCATATGGCTTTGCTTCACTCAACGCCAGTTATTTTTAAGTAATAAAGTCGTAAAGCCCAGATATTAAAAGGCACCTTATTGATTATGTATATTTTGTCCAGACAAGAAGATGAACCCACAATATAAAAAACTATGCTGTATCAATATGACAAATACTGAATTTAATCTTTTATTATTATTATTTTAAATATACCATGGCACTTTAAGTGTTTGTACAATGTTTTGTCTCACTGTTTAATAAATAAAATATTGCCGCAAATCCTTAATCTAGATCGCTTCATTCCAGCATAAAACATGATACATAACTCTAAATGTTTTAATGATATGACAAGATATTTCACTTTGCTATTACTCTGTCTTGTACATGTATATTTATTATTGGTATTATTGTTTATTTATAGAACCACACTCATAATGACGTAATGTATGTATGACGTAATTTGTAAACAGTGAAGATGTTTATTGTATACATGGACCGAGTGATTTATTGTTTGCCTGAACAATCTCTAGCAGTTGTCACATAGATTAAGAACTGAACCTCAAACTTCCATACAGTAAGTATTCCATAATTCTCTGTTTAATAGTTTTCCACACATCAGCCACAAAACGTATTGCAGATTTAAGTGTCTATTACCAACAGAATTAATTTAATTTAATAAATTAATAAATCGTTTGACCTGACCACCTTCACAGGTGCAGTCCAACTATTTATTCAATCAAGTTATTGCATTTTGCCTCAATATAAATATTATCTGTTCAAAACTGCCTCTATTGTGTACAAGTCACATGGGAATAATGTAATAAGCAATTGCCAAAAAATAGAGTTCATGGGTCAAAATTGTATTTTTTTATACCAAAAATGAAGTTAAAATCATGTTCCATGAAGATATTTTGACAATTTATTTTTGTCAATTAAATGTTTAAAAACATACTTTTTAAATTGTAATATACATTGCTAAAGACTTTTAGACAACTATAAAGGTGATTTTTTTTTTGTTGCTTCAAATAATAGATTTTCAAATATTTGTCTCTTGGATAAATATTGTCATAACCTAATAAACCATCAAAAATAAAAACACCTCAACGCTTATTTATTCAGCTTTAAGATGAAAACTTTACTCTTCAGACTGGTTTTGTGGTCCAGGGTCACATATAAATAAATATAGAGCTAATATTAAAATGATGCAAGCTTTTCAATTTGATAAACACATTTTTTTTATTTGTTTCATTGAAAGCCTTTACCTCAGAATCTCCAGATGACAGTTTGGACTCTTCAGTCCTTCAGAGAGCAGCTTCACTCCTGAATCCTGCAGGTCATTGTTACTCAGGTCCAGCTCTTTCAGGATGTTTGAGTTTGAGGATTGTAAAACTGAAGACAAACTTTCACAAGACTGAGCAGTGAGATTGCATCCACATAGCCTGAGTAAAGAACAAGACAAACAATTAGATTGAAAAAAAGTAAATTGCCTTTCTTTAGATATTAAATGCCAGTTTCTGTAATTAATTTCTTTATAAAATAACTGTTATAGGAAGAATGGATCCCAACTTGCACCGTTGTCTGATAAAGGACTATAAATAACATAATGTAGAACTAAACTAGACAGATGACAAACTAATCTTTAATTATGAAAACAAATAAACATATATTTAGAAACCAAGGAAATAAAGGACAAACAATAAACATAGAAAACTCAAACTGATAAAACAGGATAAAAGGAAATGGAGGTATGTGTGAATAAGATACTAATCTCTGTACAAAATTAAAATTAATTGTAATTAAAATTATTTTTATAGACCTGTCATAAAGACCGTATGGGTCAAAATTGTACATTTTTCTTTTATGCCAAAAATCATTAGGATCTTAAGTAAAGTTCATTGTCCATGAAGATATTTTGTCACTTTCTACCATAAATATCAAAAATTAATTTTTAATTTGAAATATGCATTGCTAAGGACTTAAGAATAAAGGTGATTTTCTCTATTTGGATTTTTTTGAAGCCTCAGATTGCAGACTATCAAATTTTTGTCTTTTGGACAAATATTGTCAATAAACAATGAAAAATAAACATATCAATGCTTTCTTCAGCTTTAAGATTATGTATAAATCTTCATTTTGAAAACTTGACCCTTGACCCTTTTTCGTTTGGTCCAGGATCACATATAAGTAAATATAGAGATGGATTGGATAATAATATTAAAAGGACACTTCAAGCTTTTTAATTTGATAAACACACTTTTCTTATTTGTTTTATTGAAAGCATTTACCTCAGAATCTCCAGATGACAGTTTGGACTCTTCAGTCCTTCAGAAAGCAGGTTCACTCCAGAATCCTGCAGGTCATTGTTACTCAGGTCCAGCTCTCTCAGGATGTTTGAGTTTGAGTATTTTAAAACTGAAGACAAACTTCTACAAGACTGAGCAGTGAGTTTGCATCCACATAGCCTGAGTAAAGAACAAGACAAACAACTTGAAAGTACATTTCCTAAAGAACTTTTAAATGGTGCTTGCCGTAACAAAACTTGTGCTCGGTTGCTTCTTACTATTGAGTTTTATAGAGTTCTCATCATGAATGAGCATGTAGCTAGACACAGTTAGCATGTAGCACTGCTAGCATCACTAATATGTCTGAAGTCCAGTTTGCTCTATGTCTCTATCATGCTTATCAAGTGACTAGCATGTGTCTAGCATGTTTCTAGCATGATTAGCAAGTGACTAGCATGATTAACAAGTGACTAGCATGCGAACATAACACAGGTCGCTATTTACTATTGAAGAAGAACCAACTACCATATCTGTACAATATTCTGATGCAAATATATAGGTCTTGCTAAAAGGTTGCTAGGGTGTTGTGTTTGGTTGCTAAGAAGGTGGCTCTGCAGCTATCAGTCATGATATTATAAAGACTGCTTGTCAGTATGAATGATATAAACCAACCCCTATGTCTCTATTACTTTCCTGAATGAAAGATATGCCTGTTTGAGTTGGGGTTGCTAGGGTGTTTGATAATGGTTGCTAAGGCGTGGATAGAAGAGATGTCTATGGTGACTCAGGATTGGCTGTTTGCTGCCCCGAGTCAATCGAGCCCACCACCATGTCTCTGTGACGCTCTGTTTTGAAGATATGTAAGTTTGGAATTTGGTTGCTAAGGTCATCAATAATGGTTGCTAGGGCGTGGCTATGAACAGGTGAAGTAGTTCATGATTGGTTGTTTGCTGCCTCGAGTCAAACGAGCCCACCCCCATGTCTCTATGACACTCTGATCCAAAGATACCCATCTGAACCATTATAATGGCGTTCTATGGGATCTGTTGCTAGGGTGCTCTAAATGGTTGCTAGGGCGTGGCTTGACACCTTCACAGCGATCCCGAGACTTTGATTGGTTAGCTGAGTAAAATGAGCCCACCCCCATGTCTCTATGACATTTTAATGCAAAGTTATTTTGATTGCAAAATTCCTATGTAAATTTCCATAGTAGGAAAAACACGTCTTTATTTCCCTCACCATAGTAAGCCAATGGGGCAAGTTTGGGGGTCTCTTGCCCCCCAGGGGTAAAACTTATACCCCACTGTGGGATATGTTCTCGCACAGCTTGATAAAGTCTTCAAATTTGGTGATTTACAAGTTTGTACGAAATTCTCGCTCTGAGCTGTGATTCGTCAAAGTCGGTCGCAATGTTAAGTTGATGGGACTTTTCGGGGGATTTTTCGCCCGGTGTACGATCATCGTACACCCGATCGCTTATAAAAGTCATAGCACATCTTTCCTCAATACCCTGCACGATTTAATGCCCGTTTCATGGGTCTGTGGCAAAAACTGTGGGAGTTACGCGACGAAAATCGTACAGAATCAGTATGAGGAATAGTAATAGTGTGCTTCGCCTTAAAAGGCAAGCATCACTAATTAGATTGAAAAAAAAAAGTATATGGCCTTCCTTCAGATTTTAAATGCCAGTTTCAGTAATTCATTTCTTTATAAAACAACTGTTATAGGAAGAATGGATCCAATTGCGGCAGGTTTGTATTATTTTAAATTAACAAAAAATATATAACCCCAACAAAACGGCTAACAAACTTGCACCATTGTCTGAAGAAGGACTATAAATAACATAATGAAGAACTAAACTAGACAGATGACAAACTAATCTGTAATTATGAAAACAAATAAACATATATTTAGTAACCAAGAAAATAAAGGACAAAAACCCATAGAAAACTCAAACTGATAAAACAGGATAAAAGGAAATAGAGGTATGTCTGAATAAAATACTAATCTCTGTACAAAATTAAATGTAATTAAAATAATTTTTTATAGACCTGTCATAAAGACTGTATGGGTCAAAATTGTAAATTTTTCTTTAATGCCAAAAATCATTAGGATCTTAAGTACAGTTCATTGTCCATAAAGACATTTTGTCACTTTCTACCATAAATATCAAAACTTAATTTTTAATTCGAAATATGCATTGCTAAGGATATAACTATAAAGGTGATTTTCTCTATTTGGATTTTTGGACCCTTTTTCGCGTTTGGTCCAGGATCATATAATAAGTACATATAGAGATGAATTGGATAATAATAATAAAAGGACACTGCAAGCTTTTTAATTTGATAAACACATTTTTTTCTTATTTGTTTTATTGAAAGCATTTACCTCAGAATCTCAGATGACAGTTTGTACTCTTCAGTCCTTCAGAGAGCAGCTTCACTCCAGAATCCTGCAGGTCATTGTTACTCAGGTCCAGCTCTCTCAGGATGTTTGAGTTTGAGGATTGTAAAACTGAAGATAAACTTTTACAAGACTGAGCAGTAAGACTGCATCCACATAGCCTGAGTAAAGAACAAGACAAACAATTAGATTGAAAAGAAAATAAACAGCCTTCCTTTAGATTTTAAATGCCAGTTTCAGTAATTTAGTTCTGTATAAATAAAAAAAACAGTTAAAGGAAGAATGGATCCAACTGCAGCAGGTTTGTATTATTTTAAATTAACAAAAAATAAATAAATAAACCCAACAAAACCTCTCCTTCCCCTTGAGTGTGACAGATGCAGATGGGAGGCTAATGTAAATAATTCAGGTGTGACTGGTGAAAGGGTTTCTGGTCTCCTGGTGAGCGTGTGCCCCAATAAA
This sequence comes from Puntigrus tetrazona, assembly GCF_018831695.1. Taxonomy (NCBI): domain Eukaryota; kingdom Metazoa; phylum Chordata; class Actinopteri; order Cypriniformes; family Cyprinidae; genus Puntigrus; species Puntigrus tetrazona. Next base: position 29,110,981 of record NC_056702.1, on the reverse strand, counting down.
GACCATTTGATAACCATTTGTCTTTGCTCCAAGGATGAGCACGGGAATGAGCCGGGGAGAGGTTTCACATTTGGATGCTAAATGTTTGATACTTTGATCGGTCTGGGTATTTAAAGGAAGAGGGCAAACCACTCAGGGAAGTGTTCTGTAAGGAGATCGTATCGCACAACTTCTGTTTGTCTTTATTGCCAGGTACGATGGCCTTTTTAATAATATTTTTATAATTTGTTTTATATGTTTGTTTTAGTTTGCTTTCTTTATTTTTGTGTGTTTACTGCTGATGAGTTGTGTAAATGTTATGAAATTTCATGAATTGGAAAAGAGTACTGCCTGGCAAAAGCTTGATTTTCTTAGTCTGAAATAACTTTTCTAGTAGGTTAGTGACTTCCGAGGTTTTCTGCATTGTTGGCGTGCTAGTGTGAGTCAGATCAACAATCAATGGATGGAGCTGGGGCACGTTTTTGAGATCTTTGAGGTCTTTAAGCGACCCAGACTCCTAACGAACGATAAGTCGAAAGTAGGAAGTATTATAGTTAATTAATGATTCGAATTCAATCATCACAACTAGAGGATCAGCAATAACATTAAAATTAATATAGCCAAAATCACGAAAATTGAGTAAGATCAAATTATATAACGTCAGAACTGAAATTGGGGAAATAAAGATTAATTGATGTAAGTGATTTTGCAGAAATGCTAGAAAGAGTCTACACGCATCCAACCTTTGACCAACCACTGGATTCCGGCCGGTAGGTGGACACTTACAAAACTCAAACTGATAAAACAGGATAAAAAGAAATAGAGGTAGGTCTGAATAAAATACTATTCTCTGTACAAAAATTAAATGTAATTAAAATGATTTTTATAGACCTGTCAAATAGACTGTATGGGTCAAAATTGCACATTTTTCTTTCATGCCAAAAATCATTAGGATCTTAAGTAAAGACTCATTAGTCTAGTTACCACTCTTTATTTGCTTTAGTTAGACTCTAAATGCCTATATTTAAGTCTATGAGTGTATCTCTAATTTGATATCTCCTAGAAGGTTCTTTCTTGGTATCAAAATGATTCTCTCGTTTTCCCTCAAATGATGATTTACCTCATAGAATCATGAAGTGCATCACACCAGTTTTCTTTCAGACGGATACTCTACAGATTCAACTCTTGATTCCAACCTTCTGGTAGTTACCAGTCAAATAATTTTGTCATCTCACTATGGACTTTCCTTCAAGAGGAACCAGAGTAAAATCTGCAGCTCACACCTAAGGTGAATTTTTGATTCTTTGATGATTCTCACTAGGTTGTGGTTAACTGATGGGTAATACTGCCATTTTTGGCTCCCTTTCTCTCTCTTCCTTGCTTTCATTTATCCTATTTATATGTAATTTGTTTAAGTTGTTGTCTGTTATCTATAGCCTCATTTATTAAATCCCTTATATTCACAGTCAACTGTCTCTGGGTGCTGCTCCCAATTTGAAGTCACTGAATGTTGACCCTTGCCACATGCTAAATTACTGCTAGTACTGCAGTGTAGGAAAACTATTCTTCCTTTGCCTGGAATTAACCTTTGCTAGAATTGATAAATAATTATATTGTCTCCTCGGTGGACAAACAGATGAAATAATTGGAACGTTCTTCTACAATAATACTAAGATTAAATCCAAATATTTATTATTAATTATACCTAGCTATAATTAATTATAAATATTCACCCTTTGAGCTAATTTGTTACATAGTTTTTGATTCGTAATAAGCATTGCTAAGAACGTTTATAAAACTATAAAGGTGATTTTCTTTTCTTTTTTGATTTTGATTTTTTTGGAACCTAAGATTTGCAGATATTTGTCTCTTGGAGAGACTCTTGGAAGTCTCTCTTGAAATATTTGTCATCCTAATAAACCTTAAAAATAAACATATGAATGCTTTATTCAGCTTTAAGATTATGTATTAATTTTCATTTTGAAAACTTGATCCTTACAACTGTTTTCCTTTTGGTCCAGGATCACATATAAGTAAATATAGAGCCAGACTAGATCATGAAATTATAACGACAGTGCAAGCTTTTCAATTTGATAAACACATGTTGCTTATGTTTTTTATTGAAAGCATTTACCTCAAAAATCTCCAGATGACAGTTTGGACTCTTCAGTCCTTCAGAGAGCAGCTTCACTCCAGAATCCTGCAGGTCATTGTTACTCAGGTCCAGCTCTCTCAGGATGTTTGAGTTTGAGGATTGTAAAACTAAAGATAAACGTCCACAAGACTGAGGAGTGAGATTGCATCCACATAGCCTGAGTAAAGAACAATACAAACAATTAGATTGAACAAAAAGTACTGAATGGAGTAGTCGTGTTTTAGTGAAGCTGCTCTATATATTTTATATTTTTCGTTCACTACTGTGATTACTCTGGTTTCACTTGTATCTTTACATAAGTTTGATTAGTAAAGAACTATACAATGACAAAACTTAAGACTGAAAGGGTGAACCATTGAATGATCCTCCTGCTCAGTCACCGCTGGAGATGGCAGAACAGAAAGTCTGGTTTCGAGTCTGAATCTAGCAGTATTCTTTTGACATTAAAGAATATGAGCAAAACGATGACAGACCGATTCGTTTTTTGTGGAAGCATCTTTGGTGTCCACTCAGGCATCTTTTTGAGGCTCTGGGATAGAATCAATTGAGGTTGTAAATGCTACTGCAGATTTTGACCGTCTGCTCTCTCACATTGAGCAGAAGTGTGCGAAAAATACAATCAGAGAAAAAAGCCCTTTGTCATAAAACAATTTATGGATTCATCACTTTCCAAAGAAGAAAAAAATACTTCAACTGGTTCTTCAACAGTTTCCTTTTCACTACGAGGGCAGACCAATACACATCTTTCCAGATCTTCCGGCTGAAATTAGTGATGTTAGGAAGCATCTCGGAGTGCCTGTGTAAGGATCATCTACCCGGAGAAAGTATGCTTCACCCACGGCACTACTGACAAGGTGTTTCCTCAAGACCTTGAGACACTTACTGGGGTGCTGTCTTAAATATAACTCATATACAGTATATGCAGGCTGGACATGCACTGATACGTGATTTCTACTCAGCAGTCACTTAGACTAAAGCATTAGTTTGACTGTTTTTGTTGTTTATGATATGTGTTCATGTGATTGGAGATAGAGCTTCTGGGCTTTTATCTTAAGCTGTAGTTTACTGTTCAGATGATCCGCAATCCCCCAGTGAATCTCGGGGTGTGTATTCTCACTTTGTATGGGAAAGTGGGACGGGGTAGGAGGGTAATGTTCTTGGTTCTCTTTTTGTGCAAGTTCTTTTTTTATTATTTATTATTATAAGAACTTTTCATGCTTGTTTTCAAAGGGTGTATATCTTTCATTTTCAACTTTTGTATGAATCCTAATTTACCTTCAAGAGGCTGTGGCCTTTACCAGCTGGAATGTGCGTAGCCTGGGTCACATGCTTAAACGAGCTAAAGTATTGTCACATTTAAAATCGCTATCTACCAATGTTATGTATTTACAAGAGACACATATTAGGCCCACCAAAGAGAAGATGCTAAAATGCAGCTGGGTTGGTCATATTTTCAGGTCTACATTCTCCAGCAAGGCTAGAAGAGTTGCAATCTTAATCCGTTAAACAGTTACTTAAAGACATGTTTCCACTCTGAGTGATTCAAATTTTCGTTACAGCTTGGTAACTCAGCTACGTTTATTTATTTCGTGTTAATGTATATTATATATTATATATGTATATATGAATATATGTACTGTATATTTCAGTCTTTCTGTAGAATAGACTATTGCTAGTTTCAAACTTATATCAAATGTAATTACCTCAAAGTATCACGACATCTTATTTTCTGATCACTGAAGAGAAGTCACAGGCATTTTTATTACATTGTGGAACACGTCAAGAATGTCCTTTGTGATAGCGATTGAGCCTCTTGCAATCATTATTAGAAATCATTCACCTATCAAGCCTGTAAGTCTGGGAAATCATTACATCTCCTTATACACAGACAATATTGTTGTTTTCTGTCAGATTTCCTTTGGTCTCTGGATGTTGTGACGAGCGTCCGAGGATTCATCAGCGTTGCCCTGGGAACAAACCCAGAACACCTTCACCAGCCACTCAACGACGGATTCGCCACACCTGGAGCTCGTCAGCCGCGGGCCAGATAAGCCCGGCCAGGCGACGGCTTCAGTGAGCCACAAGACTCGGACTGCACGCTAACCTGTTGTCTCTGTCTTTGTCTCCCAGAAGCTACAAGCGTGACGGGCCTGCCTCAGCTAATTCCCCTATTGCCTCACTGTGGACTCCTCACGTTTCTGAGCACGGGAAGCAGCGAGACGACTCACCGCTGCACTCACCGGACTCACCGCTACACTCACCGGACTCATCGGACTCACCGAACTCACCGCTCACGTACCGTGTATTGTCTAATAAATACACCTCCGGGGTTTCAATTCACCTGTTTCTCTTGTGCTTCCTCTGCCTCGCCACAAGTGGTGGAGAATGCGGGCAGTTTTAAAGTACAAGAGAACAGAAAAACAAAGAGAAAAGGAAGAACGCCGCCGCCGCCATTATTAAAGGTCCCCACAACATCAACTTTTCTCTTTGTTTTCCCCAGGCAAGCGTTCGCTTCCCGGCGAAGATGGAGGACACATCCTGGCGATCGTGGACTATGCCACCCGGTACCCGAAGCCATCCCACTCCGCCAAAGCCACATAAATGCGATCGCCCAGGAGCTCTTCACCCTGTCCACCAGAGTGGGGATACCGGGGACATACTGACCGACCAAGGCACCCGTTCATGTCGTGTGATGGCCGACCTCTGCCGGCTGCTACGGATCCAGCAGCTGCGCGCCTCAGTGTACCATCCGCAGACGGACGGACTCATAGGCGTTTCAACCAGGCGCTAAAGCAAATGTTGAGAAGGGTTGTCTCCGAGGACAAACGCGACTGGGACCAAATGCTCCCCACGTCCTCTTCAGGAGTGCGAGAGGTGCCTCAGGCCTCCACCGGCTTCACCCCATTCGAGCTGCTGTTCGGCCGACAGCCGCGAGGCCTGCTGGGCGTGGCAAAGAGGCCTGGGAGCAGCAGCAGCAGCCGGATGCCCAGAGGTCGGTCGTGGAACATGTTCAAGCCATGCGGGACCGGATTGAGCGGGTGATGCCCCTCATGCGGGAGCACATGCAGCCCAGCAGCAGTAACAACGGCACTATAACCGCCCTGCACAACCCCGAGAATTCCAGGTGGCGACCGGGTCATGGTACTAGTCCCCACCAATGCATGCAAGTTCCTGGCCACCTGGCAGGGCCATATACCATCCTGGAAAAGATCGGCCCAGTTACCTACCGAGTCCGCCAACCAGACCGTCGACGCACCGAACAAATATATCACATTAACCTGTTGAAGAAGTGGGTGGGGACTGGGAACACCTCTCCGCACTCACCATCCAGGAGGGCCCGGTGCGTCGACACCAATGCCCTGCTCGCTCCGACAGAAGGCGGAACTCCAACATCTGGTCGGTCAGTTTTCGGATGTGTTCTCGTCCACGCCGGGCAGACTAACCTCCTCCAGCACGAGATCCGGACCCCTCCCGGCGTCATCGTCTGGCGGCCTACCGGAATCCCTGAGGCTCGCCGGCGAGCTATTGAGGAGGAGGTAAACCAGATGCTGAAGTTGGGGGTGATCGAACCATCGGCGAGCCCGTGGTCCAGCCCCATCGTCCTGGTTCCAAAACCTGACAGCACCCTCCGCTTCTGCAATGACTACTGGCGACTCAACCAGGTCTCGAGTTCGATGGATATCCCATGCCCCATGTAGGCGAACTGCTGGAGCGTCTCGGAAGGGCCCGGTATATCTCCACCCTCGACCTCACCAAGGGATACTGGCAAGTTCCGCTGTCAGAGAGAAGCCAAGCCAAAAACAGCCTTCTCCACCCCGGCGGCCACTGGCAATACCGGTCCCTTCCCTTCGGTCTACCCACGGGGCCTCAGCCACCTTCCAGCGACTAATGGATATCTTACTCAGACCCCACCAACAATGCGCCACCGCCTATCTCGGCGGCGTCGTGATTCACTCGGAGACCTGGGAGGACCATCTGGAGCGCGCCTGCGGAAGGGTGCCGGGATCTTCGACGGGCTGGACTCACCGCCAACCCCAAGAAATGTCACCTGGCGCTTTTGGCGAAGTACCTGGGTTACCGAGTTGGGAGAGGACTGATCCGGCCACAGGAGAGCAAAGTCACGCGGTCCAGGAGGCCCCAAGGCCCCACCAACAAAACCCAGGTACGCGCCTTCTTGGGGTTGGCAGGGTATTACCGTTGTTTCATCCCGACTTCTCCTCCATAGCCGCCCCTGACAGACCTGACCAGGAAGAGGGCAGCCTGAAGCAGGTTCTATGAAACCCGGCGCAGAGAAGGCATTCCAGAGGATCAAGGCCGCCCTCACCTCGGACCCCGTCCTGAGAGCCCCGACCCGGCTGCCCCTTCCTTCTACAGACGGATGCTTCTGATGTGGGTCTGGGAGCCGTACTGTCTCAGATCCAGGAGGGTGAGGAGCATCCGGTACTGTATGTCAGTAGGAAGCTGACCCCTGCCGAGAAGAACTACGCCGCGGTAGAGAAGGAGGCCCTAGTCGTCAAGTGGGCAGTCCTGGAGCTGCGGTACTACCTCCTGGGCCGGCGGTTCACCCTACTTACCGACCACGCACCCCTCCAGTGGATGGCCAGGGCCAAGGACACAAACGCCAGGGTGACCCGCTGGTTCCTCGCGGCTCCAGGACTTCCACTTTGACGTGCAACACCGCTGGGCTGGGGCAGCCAGCGCCGACGGCCTATCGCGGATATGGTCGGCTTTTTGCAGATCTGTCAGGGGTCACTCCCACCCACCCCCAATTTCCCGTTACTACGCTCTGCTTTATTCTCCAGGACAAGGACAGTGCTTTGGGGAACAAACCCGAACACCTTCACCAGCCACTCAACGACGGATTCGCCACACCTGGAGCTCGTCAGCCGCGGGCCAGATAAGCCAGCCAGACTCCGGACTGCACGCTAACCTGTTGTCTCTTTCTTTGTCTCCCAGAAGCTACAACGTGGACGTGCCTGCCTGAGCTAACTCCCTATTGCCTCACTGTGGACTCCCTCACGTTTCTGAGCACGGGAAGCACCGAGAGCGACTCACCGCTGCACTCACCGGACTCATCGCTGAACTCATCGGACTCACCGAACTCACCGCTCACGTACCGTGTATTGTCTAATAAATACACCCTCCGGGGTTTCAATTCACCTGTTTCTCTTGTGCTTCCTCTGCCTCGCCACAATATATAATTAATTTATGTCTTTAGATGCTGATCTTGGAGTTATTCTGCCAAAAAAACAAATAAATTTTTAAGTAGTTTTTTCTTAATAAATTGGAAGATTTGAAGACAAACATAAATGGAGGACACTTCCTCTTTCTATGATAGGCTCTATAAACAAGTCTTTTTTTAAACATTTGATTCATTAACTCTCCTTTTATCTGTGTCTTTAAAGCTCACAGAATATCCATAAAGATACATTTACAGAAGTCAAGAGGTAAAAGGTGGACTAGGGCTACCATGTTTCTTACACTACTACTGGGCAGGAAATGCCAGGGCCCTTGTCTACTGGCAGGAGGATTATAAAGTGGAAATCCACACTGATACACCCCCTCAGGACGCTTATTGAAAAAAATGAAATTAAAAATAGTTTACTTTGTTGTATCACTTGCAGATTGATAAGATTGATCATTTTATTGTTTTAAACTGTTTGAAAATATAGCATAAAATTAAGAAAGGCCGCAAATTACCTGACATTGTTATTTTTGCATGCATTTCCCCTTCTATCTCTGACATTCAACACCTGGAGGCAGAGTGGTATGGTCACCCTGCAGAATTTATATATTAACAAACATTTTGTCTCATTTTCTCAACTAAAAGAGAAGTTGTCTCTCCAAAAACACACTTCTTTCAGCATTTACAGATTAAATGATGTACGTCATGCAGTTGTAACACCCAGCCAGCAGAGGAGTCCTCACCTGAGTACTAGCTGGGCTCACCTCTGCCTTCATTTCCTGTTTGGAGGCCTTTACAACCAGAGCCCTCCAAGAATACGATGTGAAGTCTTGCCAGTATTACCTGCCTTACCGAGCGTTCTTTATCTCTGTCTCTAGCTAATCTTGTGTATGATCATTGCCTGTTTACCTGTTTTACGACCTTTGGACTTGCCCTTCTGTATTGTTTACTGGATTGATTGATGTACTGGATCTGACCTTCTGTCTACCTTCACGTTTATGTTTATTGTCTCAGCCCTAAATAAACTACCACAAAGGATCCAAACACAGCCTCCGCGTCCTCATTACATCAGTATCTAATTTTGAATCTCTGCCGGAAGAAAGAAGGATTTATAAGCTATTGTTGGGCTCAACAATTCTAGACATCAATTAATTCAGTTTAAAATAGACTGCATTATTCAAAATTAGAACTGCACAGATTTTTTCCTGCCATTTCTCCTATTTATGACCGATGTAAATCTGCAGAATACTCTTTGACATGTCCAATACTTTAAGATTTTTGATGTGACATATTTAAGTGTTTCTCTGACATGTACATACATATATTTTACACTTTATTTTATTGTCTTTTATATATTGTTATTTTGATGTATTTTTTTTTGTTGTAAGTATTTATTTTACATTCTACATTGAAATACATTTCTTTCTTTCTCCTCTGCACAGTCTTGGAATGTACCAGAATAACATTTCACTACAAGTTGTACTTCTACAAATTGTATGCGACAAATAAAATCTTGAATCTTGAATGGTTGTGTGTTTAAACTTGGTCCTGATGTCTGATGTTTTTATTACTATTTGTATTATTAATAATATGTATTTTTATTATTATGAAACCAAATGCACTCACATTTAGGAACAAAGGAAATAGAGGACAGAAAATAAACACAGGAAATTCAATATATTGTAGATTAAATAATATCATAGTCTAGTTGTATACTTTGTCTTCATTTTCAGAAATGTAATTACATTTACCATTGGGGTGAACCTTGCTTAGACGTTCATTCTTTTTGTATATTTTAATCCCAGATGTGTTGCAGACGTTCATCACCATTGGTGTAAAGAGTTCATTAGACAATTTAAGATAATTTAATTCAATCTTTAAATGGCCAGATCTTCATCACAGCTGACAAACACAAAGTTATCCTCCAGTTTCTCAGCATCTTCCAGAGAAGACATGGTAGAATTGGAAGTGTTCTGGAAAGACCTACGTGAGAGTACCTCGGCCAAATGGTACAAATATGCTTTCTCAAACTTAGTGAATGAAGAAAGCTGGTGAACAAGCTGGTGTTATTAAGCCAAAGGAGGTTAACTACTAACCAAACTCTCAGAGCCTTGGTTTTCTTGGTACTACAACTAATAGCTCTGCAGCTTTTGAGAGGAAACCAGGGATGATTCGGTAGATTTTGATGTATTTGTAACATCACAAACACTTTAAACAGAAATGCAAATAAAAAATGAAATGTTGGTTTTTACATTTCTTTTGTCAATTACTGTATGTGGAGATCATGCATAGTTGTCAATCTTTAGAATGGATGAGTTACTTGCAATAAATGCATGCTCTAAAATTGCTAAATATCTACTGCTCTGTTGAAATGCAAAAGACAGATTAAAATAAAACAAATATTGAGTACTTAAAAAAATTAAAAAGTATATAGTTAATATTAAAGAGTTACATGTAGTAAAATGTTGATAATTTGTTGATAATATGAGTTGATAGTTTTAGTCTTCTCTTTTTATGTTAGAAGAATGTTGATATATTTTCAGATGAAAGTTTTTCCTGCAAAACACCACAATAAATGGCACAAATATTGGCATAAATGTTGAAGAAAAAGAAATCTGAAAAGTGCTGCGAAATTCTCAGTATAACTGTTACACAGATCACACAAAGACCTCATCGACTGGTTTAGTGAGTCTCCCAAAACTCTCCTGTTCACTGCCAGAAATGTGATCATTCACATTAATTTTAGTAAAAACACAAGCTATATCATGAACATGTTTTTAAAGTGTATTGATCTTCAGTGTTACTTACCAAACTGATCTGGATTCTTTAACCACAGGTAACAGATACTGAAGAACTTCATCTCCTGTATGTTGTTTTCCAATAAACTGTTTTAGATCAAAAACATCCATCTTCTGCTCTGATGTCAGCAACACATAAACCAGAGCTGACCACTGTGAAGAGGAGAGTTTGATTTCTCTTATTTTTCCAGATTTCAGATAACCCTGGATCTCCTGCATCAGTGAATCATCACCCAGTTCATTCAGACAGTGAAACAGATTGATGGATTTCTCTGAAGAGTGATTCTCCTGATCTTCTCTTTGATGAACTGAACTGTTTTCTTTTTGTTATAGGAGCAGCTTCCTGTCTGTGTCAGTAGTCTTCTTACGAGAGTCTGATTGGACTCCACTGAGAGACCCAGAAGAAACCGCAGGAAAAGATCCAGGTGTCCATTCTTACTCTTTAGAGCCTCATCCACAGTTTTCTGATGCAGCTCAGATAATGGTCCAAGAGTAAGGAAACATTTTTGTTGGATTTGGTCAAACACATTTATCTTCTTTATTGTTAAGGAGAGGTGCGCATATAGAGCTGCTAGATGTTCCTGAAGACTCAGATGAACAAAGCAGAAAACTTTCCCTGAAACAAGCCCAGCTCCTCTCTGAAGATCTGAGTGCACAGTCCTGAATAAACTGATGCTTCTGTCTCATCAATGTCACACTCTTTCAGGTCTTCATCATAGAAGATCAGGTTTCCTTTCACAAGCTGCTGGAAAGCCAGTTTCCCCAGTTTGAGGATCATGTCTTCATCTGTCACCTTCTTCTCATAGTCTTTCTCATGATTGATGTTGGTCTGAAGGATCAGGAAGTGTGTGTACATTTGAGTAGAGAGACTTGGGAATCTCTCCAGTCTCTGCTCGACTCAAGATCTTCTCAAGAACAGTGGCTGAGATCCAGCAGAAGACTGGGATGTGACACATGATGAAGAGAGGCTCCTGAGGACTTCAGGTGTGAGATGATCCTGTCGGCCAGACTCTGATCACTGATCCTCTTCCTGAAGTATTCCTCCTTCTGTGTCTCACTGAAGCCTCGTACCTCTGTCACTCGATGGACGCACTCAGAGGGGACGAGATCAGCTGCTGCTGGTCTGGAGGTGATCCAGATGAGAGCAGAGGAAGCAGATTCCCCACAATCAGGTTCATCAGCAGCACATCCACTGAGGCTGACTCAGATATATTACACAGTTTCACTTTACTCTTAAAGTCCAGAGACAGACGACACTCGTCCAGACCATCAAAGATGAACAACACTTTATATTCATCGCTGGATATTTCCATTTCTTTAGTTTCCAGGAAGAAGACGTGAAGAAGATCTAAAAGACTGAGTGTTTTGTCCTTCATCAAGTTGATTTCTCTGAAAGGAAGTGGAAATATGAGCTGGACGTCCTGATTCTCCTTCCTTCGGCCCAGTCCAGGATGAACTTCTGCACAGAGACTGTTTTTCCAATGCCAGCGACTCCTTTGTCAGCACAGTTCTGATGTCTTTGTCTTGTCCAGGTAAAGGTCTGAAGATGTCACTGCATTTGATGGCTGTGTCCTCTGTTGCTTCTCTGCTGGATTGTGTCTCAATCTGTCTCACCTCATGCTCATTATTGATCTCTCCTCTCTCACTCTCTGTGATGTAGAGCTCTGTGTAGATCTCTCATTCAGCAGTGTTGGGTTTCTCTGCATGTCGCTGTTCCTCACACAGACACTCAAACTTCTTCAGCAGATTTGATCTAAATGTGTCGAGGACTCTTCTCTTAAAATCTAAAGACTGAATCACAGATGTCTCTCTCTTCATAGACACACAGCTGTACTCTTCTTCTGATCTTTTCTGATGAACTGAGCTGAAACAGAAAAAGAGAGATATTCAACATTTCATACAGTGTATTTATAAAAACTATTGACTTAAATTTAATAAAATATGATAATATAAATTGTAAATCAAAACATCATATAAGTGTCATACCCGAGTCCAGGCTGTGAATCTTCACTCTTAAAGTTTGTTGGCGGATCCATAGACCTGTCACTCTTCATAGACACACAGCTGGGCTCTCTGCTTCTGATCTCTTCTGATGAACTGAGCTGAAACAGAACAGATGTTATACTTTATAATCAGAATCATCTTAATATATTACAAGATCAATTTATTATACTTAAAAATATTTGTATATAAAATAAATTATAATAAATAAAGTTGTAATTGTTCATGGTTTTATTTCTATAAGAGAAAAGCTTTACTGTGTTCCTCAAAGTACCTGCAGGCTGGAGAATACTCTTCATCTCCAGATGTTTGTGTTTCATTCATGATGGATCTGAACAGTTTGATCTTCAGCACTGACTCTAGATGGAAATGACAGACAATCACAAAACTACAGTAACTAAATAAACAGCTCATATTGTTATAAGTCATTTTATTAAACATTTTAAGTTGTTCTGTTTTATAAAGAATCAATTGCTATGTCTTTCTGAAATGAAATAACATTAACAATTCACTTTTCTATTATTCTCGTGTCGTTCATCTCATATTTAGACGACGGTGATTAAATTGCTGTGATTCACTTGTTATGTCAATAATGATAATCAATAGTTAAGGCTGTTAGCTTTGCTTTATACAAATGAAATTTCCATTAGATAATTATGAATTTTACAACGTCACAAACTAAGAAAAGTCAGTGTTACAATGATATGAGTTTATCTATTAATAAATGTAGAAGTGAATCAGGCTCAAGATTATATAATAACCTGATATTAAATAAGAAAGACGTGAGAATGCACAAGTAATATATATACATGTGTGTATATATATATAATGAATTATTACATTTCTTACAGTGTAAGTTTAGCACAACCTTATTACACTTTTACATGCAATTATAAAAAGTTGTAAAAAGTTTGTTCATGTTTGATCATGTTTCATGAGTGTTTCATGATTAAGACAGTATTTAATCTTTACTTACATGAATAAGGAAGTGTCTTTCTGCTCCACAGCTGAAGACTTGCTTTGATCAAAACGTTCAGTTTCTAGACAACTTCTCAAAATGTCTATTGTTTTCTCTTTATGTTCATGTATGTCCCCGCATAAACATTAAAAATCATGGTTAGGTTAAAAGTTTTAAAGGTTTTTCGATCAGAAAAAACGATCAGTGTAAACGTCACAAGTACAAGGTGTATAAAAGTACAAGGTGCATAACATCAAAGTATCGCGAGATCGACTGACGGTTCTGTGTTCTCTTTACTTTCGCTCTCGCGGTACTTTGATTTGTACTTTGAACGAGGTCATTCAACGAACACACACCTAAGCACTTTATTTTTCAACGCGGAAGTAAATACGAGGACGTCCTTACTTCTAATGTGTTAAACTTCCGTTTCACGAGCAGCTAGTGGAAACAAACACAGACCACTGTATCTGTGTCCCAAACTGAAGCGCGTGAAGCTCGAAGCCACGCCTCCTCGCGATTTCCTCAGGTGTTCTAGATTACCGCTCCTGTCGCATAGCAACGGAGAGCTGACGTCCTACAGGATAGGAGGAGCCAGAGTCGATCACTTTCACTTTCATGTTTCACGTCACAATGGAGTCGGTCTCGAGACTGGTTTAATCCCCGGATGACAACTTTAATGCAGGTATCGGCTTGGATCTTGCTTGAATGCAATGATCCATTTAAAAAAACTATTAAAAAAACATACAATACACACACATATCTAAGGCCTTTTCTCTATCAAATATAAAGTATTAGATTTTCTTCAGTTTTGTTCTGGAGTCATTGTTGTCGATTAAACCCAGCATTATATGAAGTATAAATATAAGTTAAATATAACAACCCTGAACATAATTCAGAAATAAAATGCAACATACATCCAAGAAGTTAAAGAGTTGTTTGGAGCATGTTTTTTTATTCAAGTGTTTCTATCATATTTTGTTTTCTTGCTGGATGAGAAATTTGTCCTACTTTGAGCGCATAGTTTTTTTATACAAATCTTTAGAATTTTTGCACATTTTGTCATCTACGTCCAGATCTCATCCAGATTTCAGAGCTGATGTGTAGGGGATGTCCTTCAGAAAAATTCTGGAAATACAACCTACTTGCCGTCACAAAGAAATAGATCACCTAAAAACTGAATTTATAATCTAAATCAAGAAGCCTTAACTCAATGCTCTCATGAAGGTGCATACGGCCGTTGCTGGAAGCCGGTATTTTAGGTTATAATTTTAAAGATAAACTGGACACCACACTAGGGTTGTGCTGATTGTGATAATATCATGTATCGACTCTAAAACTACTCTTTACAGCATGTTAGCAAAAACACTGACGCTTATTCTTTATCATCATACAGAGAAAGTCACTCGAGTGAAAGCAACAAGTTCATTGTTTACATACGCATCATCGACCAATCAGCTTATGCCAAGTCATTTAAAGCTGTGATTAAGTTAAGAACACATTAATCTGCACCTTCTAGAGTTTTGTGAAACAACTACACATTTAATTAATAGACCTTTTAAAAATGTATAAGATACTATTTCACTTTACTCCCGTGGAGCCACCACCTGCAGGAGGGACCGTAAGGGGCCAGTGCTTTGTGGATTGGGCGGCAGCCAAAGGTGAGAGCTCGGTCACTTGGGAGAAGCTCGAGTAGATCCGCTGCTCCTCCACGAGAGAGGCCAGCTGAGGTGGCTCGGCATTTGTTCCGGATTACAGAGGGCTAAAGGAGGTCAAGGAAATAAGGAGTAGACAGAAAGAATCTAAGGGGGAGAGGTGTTCAAATCTAACAACAAAGTTTACATTTCTATCGAGATTTGTTTTCTGATTTGTTACATAGACTCTTTATATAATTAGTTTTAGTGGTTCTGTCAAATTAATTTCACATCAGTGTTTGTTTACAAATTAGTTTACTGTGTTTGTGAAGCAATTCATTCAAATGACTCTGTTTCAAAAAGCTTTGTTTCTCCTTCACTAAGTTATCCATTTATAAAATATAATTTTCATATCCATTTCACGGTTGTATATACAATTCTTTAAATGCGATGCACTGTGAAGACTTTTATTTATATTCAAATAGGCAGGCAAAGAGTCAAAGATTACAAAGGCTGCAAATATCCTCAAATATCTGCCGATCTCTTGATTCAGGTGCAACACTTGGCCGTTTGATTGTGGATGGTATCCTGAAGTGAGGCTGACATTTATGTTGAGTTGTTTACAAAAAGCTCTCCAAACTTGGGACGTAAACTATATCCTCTGGGATGCCGTATACTCGAAATACTTTATGGAAGAGAGCTTGAGCTGTTTCCATGGCAGTGGGAGTCCTTTTAGAGGAATTAGTGAAGTTAGTGAAGTTATTGGAAGGTGGCATTGAGGATGTGGACCCATTGTCATAGACTGGAGTGGGCGTGTCCGAGAGGAGGCGTGGTATTGGTCAGGTCTGGCGTCGTGTGACGAAGCACACCTGAAGTGTATGGAGCCTCGTCACCGCCGCCGTTAAATACCGAGCGCGCCTCTCCTCGAGAGACCGGTCTCTTCCCTCGTGCATGTGTGACCCGTTTGTCAGAATTATATCAAGAAAAAGGAGGAAAAATATCTACAAGGTCTGAGCTCACCAAATATATGTTCTTTATATTAACTACTAGTATTTGGAGTCTCTGGTTGGAGGTCTTACACTAAACACAGAATTATATATAAAAAAAATAATTGTGCTTAAGAAATGTGTCTGCACTCGAGATTCAAATATCAATTCAGTCACCAACTGGTTGAATAAAACACATACACAGAAATACGTTTCCAACGGGTGTTATTTGTATTCAGTGTGTCCTCTTTTGTTTCTCTTTTTTTGTTATAAACTGCAAACACTTTGCAGTATAATTGTCACTTGTTTAACAAAAATATATTTGTGTACCTTCAACGAATTATCAATGAATTACCACAAACAATGAATTATCAACAATCACAATTGAATAAAATAAAATAAAATGAAATATACAGTCCAAACATACTGTAAAAAATGACTGTGAGATTTACAGGAAAACAATGTAAAATTCCTACAGAAAAGTATTGTAAATCCAAAAACATATATTTTTGTTTGAATCACAGTGAACTTTTGTAAACTATTAAACAGAATGTTTTGTTATATTTACAACAACGATATGCGATTATAATCAAATTTATTTGTTAAAACTACAAAGATTGGTATAAAAAACAGAGAAATACTGTAATACTCATAACAAAACAACTTTGTTCATTTGACATGTAAATATTGTCAAAACTAAAGTTTTAGTCAGTTGTTCTTAAAAATACAACTAAAGTAAGTCACTATACAAGTTTATGCTGTACTTGTAACATGATTGATGCAAATTGAGGTAGTAAAAATGTTTTACAAAAAAATCTATTGTCAACCTGAGAGAGTTGCCTGTCTGTATTTATATATAAAAATATAGGCTACAATTATAATAACATTGTTATTATAATTCAGGCTATTTGTAGCATATTGTAGAGTGTGTATAAGAAATTAAATTTATTGATTCAGTCCTAATCCTTATATGCCTTATGTTTATTTTAGTCTTTAAATTGTAATGTAATTCTTAACCTACTGGTTTTCTACATAGGCCTATTGATAAAACAAAAGTAATAATTTGAGCATTGTGTCATTATCACAGGCTAAACAATTAAACAGTGCCTTCAGTAACCGCTTTGATTTATTTGTAGCCTACTCTGTTTATAGAGTATGTGTATAAGGAATTAAAATTATTGAGGCCTGTGCAAAGGAACACTTCTGTTCAGTCATAACCATAATCCTTGTCTGCTTTATGTTTCTTTAAATGTTTATGTTATGCTTAGCCTACTGGTTTTCTATGTATATTTATAAATTATTTCAGCATTGTTTTCAGCACTGTATCATTATCACAGGCTAAACAACCAGTGCCTCCTCTAACCACAGACTTGTACTTGTCCTCTCTTCTTGTGCTCTGCCACTGAGTCTGCTAATTTTGAATTTCATAGTTCGCAGATAAGCTCGTCTCTGATTGGATAATGACGTGAGGAGCGCTTGTTAGAAAGAAAACAGGCACAGCAGAAGTCTTCGGAACAGTGTCTCTACAATTTTAAGAAGTTTTTAAGCGGGTCTGCTGCTGTTCAATTGGAAAATTAAAAGTTTGCACGGTAAGCTTCACATTGTTTAGCCTACTTTTTTTGAGACCACACGAAAATGTGTGCTGAAAGCACTTGGTGTAAACTAGCTAGCTAGATCAATGATAAGTTGGTTCAGCTAAAAAGCACAGGCAAACACTTGAAATCCTAAAAATGATCACCTGTGTCTTTTGTAAAAAGAAATTGGATACATTAAGAGGCTATGTACTACATTGCAAAGTGCATAGGAATGAGCCCCGTTGTCTTTTTAAATGTGTTGGCGCCAACTGTAGTCAAACATTTACCACATACTCCGCTTTCAAGGGCCATTTTTATCGTGTGCACAATGCACGGAAGCTGCTCCTATAGCTGTTGTTGCGGATTTAAAATCGCAGTTTCATTATGTGCCCGCCGTTTTCCACGGTGAAAGAGCTTGTGTCTCACTTAAATGATCATATTGGAGAGGCAGGTCTGTTTCATGTCCAGTAAGTAGGTGTAAACACGTGTTTACAAAAAGTCGTCATTTACTTCCCTCATGTGTAGAAAGCATAAAGCATGCTCCCCAGATGGTATCGATAACATGTACAGGGAAACTCGCCCTCAGCCCCCAGATGTCTTTGCCAGTACAGATGATTCAGAAAACACACATGAAGCCATGCCAACAGCTAGTGCAGCCAGTGATATGCCAGAGAATGATAGTCAGTCTTATGTCAGAAACCTGTGTCTCTTTTACCTTAAACTGCAAGGACAGCTGCTAATTCCTGCCTCAACTATTCAGACTATTGTTGAGGAAATGCAGAATGTGCACGAGTTAGGTCAAGCCTATACAATAACTAGAGTAAGTTTTTTAAAAAATGATATGAGCCTATCAGATGAAGCAGTCTCTAAAATCTGTGACTGCATTAAAGAGTCAGATTTGTTCTCTGCCTGTCATCAGGTCAATTAAGAACTACATACTCTAGAAATCAGACATTCACAAAATGTTTAATTACACAGAACCCCAAAAAGTGGCACTGGGAATGGATGAAAACATGACACCAAAATTTGCTTACTACATACCAGTAGCAGAAACTCTGAAGAGCTTTTTACAGTCACATTTAAGGAGGAATACACAGTCACAACAGTTTGGAGATCCTGATGTAGAGGGTTTTACTGGATTTATATGATGGACAAAATTTCAAATGTCACCAGTTCTTCAGTGAAACCCTGAAAGCCTCAAACTGATTTTGTACCAAGATTCATTTGAAATTGTGAATCCCCTGAGTTCTGCTAAAAAGATGCACAAAGTTCTTGCAGTCTATATTTCATTAGCCATTAAATTTACCCATTCATTTTGCGTTCAAATACTGATAATATGTTTTTAGTCTTGTTGTGTGTTGAGGATGAACTTAGGTGTTTTGGAGTAGCCAAAGTTTTCTCAGAGTTGTTGGAAGATCTGAAATCCTTGGAGACAGATGGAATAAATGTAGATGGACAAACAGTAAAGGGGGTCTTTACTGCATTGCTGGGGATAACTTGGGTTCTCATTGCATAGGTGGGTTTACAGAGAACTTCAGCCGCTCTCAATATTTTTGCAGGTACTGTGAAATCACAAGAAGTGTGACCTTACGCACCCCAGAGACGTATGAGCGCAGCTGTTGCTGATCTCCAGGCTGAAAACATCCAAGGCGTCAGAGGATAAAGGTAAACTCTATCTTTAATGCCCTTGAGTCTTTTCACGTATCCCAGCCTGGTCTCCCGCCCTGTTTAGGTCATGACCTCTTTGAAGGAGTCTTGTCATATGATCTAACGCTGTACCTGAAGAACATTATAAAAAAGAAAAAATGGTTCACATACTCGCTCTTAAACAGGCGCATCAAACAGTTGAAGTACAAAGGATCTGAAGCACTCACAAAGCCATGTGCCGTCAACCCGGATGGAGCCAAGTTATTAGGGCAAGCCATTCAAAACTGGAACCTTTTGAGATTGCTACCAGTTTCGATTGGTGACAAAGTGCAAAATCATGAGGATGAAGTATGGCAGTTTGCTCTCCAGCTAAAAGACATTGTGGATCTTATTTGTGCTCAGAACATTTCCTTGTCCCAGATAGCATATCTTGACATTTTGATCCAAGAATATTTGGAGTTGAGAAAGATGTTGTTTCCTGAAGTGCAACTAAAACCCAAGCACCACTATTTGCGCCATTATTCAGCACTGATCTTGAAATTTGGTCCATTGATTAGGTTATGGACGCTTAGGTTTGAAAGTAAGCACAGTTATTTTAAAAGATGTGCCAGACACTTGAAAAACTTCAAAAACATTTGTCAAACTTTGTCAGAGCGTCATCAGATGTATCAGGCATATCTTTTAGCTGGGCAAGAATGCAGTAAACTACCGCAAGTGAAGGTCAGCTGTTTGTTTTATCCCCACCTCTACAGTGACACTATTAAACATGCAGTCAGGGAGTTAGCCTTTTCAGAAAGCAATACCACAGTTACCACAGACACTCAGTACAAGGGCACTGCATATAAAAAAGGACAGTTTCTTGTGTACAGAAATGATGAGTATATGGAGTTTGGTGAACTTCTACTCATCTTGATTCATAATGACACATCTGTGTATGTTTTGATGGATATCCACAAAGGCACCTTCCTCTCAGAATACCATCTGTATTCTGTGACAAAGGACAGTCTTGGGTTACAGTGTATCAACGTTAATGACCTGCCCGATTTCTATCTTTTGGTGTCATACATTCTTGATGGATACCAAGTCATTCCACTAAAACACAGTATTGTGGAGAAATAAAGTCCAATTAAAGCTCACTTCTTACTGTAAATAATTTGACATTAATATATGTTACCTGATGCATGTCCCTGCTCGGTTAAGTGTATGTACTGTATATATTTTTTCTGTTTTGTTTGAAGGTGCCATTTTCTCTTTAGTGCAAATATGACTGACTCAGAGCGAACCTTCCTAGATGTCGCCATCATGGAAGTCCTACCACAACTTCAAGCAGTAAACAAAAACATCCTGGAAGAGCACTTGCAGTCCATTGGAGTCGAGACGTATGATGATCTACGCCGTAACGGAGGCTGATTTGATGACAGCATTAAGACCTGTAGAAGCCAGAAAGCTTCTTTCTGCTTGGAAACGGAAATGTAAGTAAAAACACTATACACCACCACACAACTATTCAAAATCAAAAGCAGACATGGACATTGTGAAATATTTTACAGTGTGAATCAATCTTATTTTTGCCATTTAAAGACCACACTCCCGAGAAGAGTTCACTATCATCTGTGGAAGCCTCACCTACCCAATCGCTGCCAACGCTCTCTGTTTCACCCCAAAGTTCATCGTCAAGCTCCTCCAGCAGCCCAGGACTTGACACACAGTGGGACGTCAACTTTGAAATTCCATGGAGTAAATTTCCTGAGGAAGTGATGCAGGCTTTAGAGAGGGGAAAAAGGCCTGGCCCAAAACTAAGGAGGCAAATGGTCCGGATTGTTGTGACTGAGATGATGCAAAAATGCCCTCTTGTAGGTAAAAAGCATTCAACTGACGTTGCAACAAAAATGGTGGCAAAATATCGCAGTTCTCTCCAAGATGTAATAGAGGGTGATATTGTTGGAACAGGCTACCATTCCTTGTCAAACAGTTGCAAAACAGAATTGAAAATGTGAGGCGCACTTCAACACCCAAAATAAGAAAAAGAAAACATCAGACCGATGACTCGGACCAAACAGACGAGATCCCATTAGAAGATAGAGCAGCAATGCAGGACACTTATGGGTGCATTAAATGGAATGTAAAATTTCTGCCCCTTGAAGAAACTCAAGAGAGCCAGCAGCAAAAGATGGAAAAACTCAAGGTGATGTTCCAACACTCTGATGCCAATCCAGAGGAGGTAAAATGTTTAATGAAGTCCACATTTTACACACAGCGTCAACATGTCAACCAGGAAAAAGTATCAAATGCCTTAGAGAGGAGTGGCCGTTTTGGTTTGATGAACTTGGCATGTCAGTCCACTTTATGGAACTCACTGGGATTGACCTCAAAGAGACATTCACACGAAATTTGGATTTGAAAGGAAAAAGGCTTCTCGACTACTTGACCACAGTTTGTGTCAACAAGAGCAAGAAATTCCTTCAGAATTATGCAAGGCTTCAGAGGATGCGGGGACTCCAGAGTGGCTGTTCAGATGGCGTGATAGAGATGACCCTGCTTCTGCTCAGCTACTTTGATGAGAAGGAGGAGTCCATGTTCTTCCATGTAGAAGATACATGTCTGGCAGAAGAGGTCCAACTGGAGCAAGTGCCTCTGACACCCGTTGTTATTGTCTGTGGTAAGTCTGTTTCATATCTTTTTTTTTTTTTTTTTTTTTTTAAATTGCACTGTTTCTAGAATTTGTCATGTGAGTGCAGCACTTATTAATATAACCTGTTAAATAATTTGTTCATAGGACAGTCCTGCTATTCCTCCACAAGGTACATGCTGAGTCTGGATCGGAACCTTATTAACACAAACATCTCCTCCTTCATTTCTGCACTGTGCCTCATGTTCGGGAGCTACTACTGTTTTAATATTCACTATCCATCTGAGCTGGCTTCAACTCTGGAGTTTCTTCAAAGGTGAGTAAACATAGCTTACTCATTTCTCAGACCTGGGACTCCGGGACCTGGAGTCGGCTCAGAGGTCCTGGTCTTAATCCGGACCTTAACTAAGGCCAGGACTCAAGACCGAGAGTCAGACCCAGACTAAGATCTGGACTCGAGCCCGGTCTTAGTCTGGGTCTGACTCTCGGCCTTGCCTCTGGGTGTGGCCTGAGTCTCGGTCTTGGTTCGGCTCTGAGTCTTGCAAGGTTCAGACTGTTTTTTTTTTTTTTTTTTTTAATATATGCATGTCAAAAGTTTGGAAACTGTACTATTTTTATTTTTTTGTTTGTTTTTGAAAGAAGTCTCTTCTGCTCACCAAGGCTGTATTTGTTATTAAAAATACAAAAAAAGCTGTTATATTGTGAAATATTATTAAAATGTAAAATAACTTTTCTATTTGAATATATTTTAAAGTGTAATTTATTCCTGTGATGCAAAGAGTCACGTGATCCTTCAGGAATCATTCTAATATGATGATTTGATGCTCAAGAAACATTTGATCATTACTAACTGTTAAACTTTATTTTTTTATTTTTTTTTTTTTTTCATTCTTTGAATATAAAGTTCAAAAGAAAAGTATTTATCTGAAATGGAAAGCTTTTGTAACATTGTAATACCGTTCAAAAGTTTTGGGTCGGTAATTTTTTTTTTTTTGTTGTTGTTTTAGGAAAGAACTTAAATTAATACATTTATTCAGCAAGGATGCATTAAATTGATCAAGTGAGAGTATAGACATTTACAATGTTGCAAAAGCTTTATATTTCAAATAAGTGCTGTTGTTTTGAACTTCATTCATTATATAATCCTGAAAAATTTTACACAACTGTTTTTAACATTGATAAGTGTTTCTTGAGCAGCAAATCAGCATATTAGAATGATTTCTGAAGGATCATGTGACTCTAAAGACTGGAGTAATGATGCTGAAAATTCAGCTTTGAATCACAGAAACAAATTGCATTTTAAAATATTGAAATGGAAAGTTATTTTAAATTGTAAAAATATTTTGCAATAATACTGTTTTTGATGTATTTTGGATCAAATAAATGCAGCCTTGTTGAGCAGAAGAGACTTCTTTCAAAAACAATCAAAATAGTACACTTTCCAAACTTTTGACCGATAGTGTTTTTTTTTTATAACTGATCAATTAAAATGCTTAATATGGTTTTGTTCTACAGGTGTTTTTTCTCAAACCCAGAAAAAGGAACCAAAGTAGAGAATAAAAACTCCAAGCGTCGTCTCAATGTGAACCCTCGAGTCCTCACTCTGATACAGGAACTCTCTGATCACGAGTGGCGTTAAGCCAAAATATGGACTCTTTCTGTGGACTTGTGTTAAATTCACAATGTGTATTATGTTTATTAAAGCACTATATAATTTTTTTTTTTTTTTTTTTAAAGGTGCACCTAACTTTTTCCGGTGCGAGTCCACCACCTGCTTGTTTCATGAAGATGTTCTTTCTTTGGGGAATGTTTTACAATATGGTATAAAACTTATCTATCTTGCACTTATTCAATTATAACTCTTTTATTGCAAAAAATACCTTACCAAACGTGAGGGGGCTCGCCTGTAGATCTGACCTGTAACTTGGCCTTTTGGCATCACCTGATTGTCTCAATGGAGATCAATTTCATGCCATACTGTGGAACATTCCAGACAAGGAGAGTGTGGGTTGTTGTTGTTGTGTGCCTGGCACGTAAACTTTGAAACTTTGAACTTGTTTGAAGAAAAATTCATCCAGTTGTTTACAACTATTGACGATGGCTGTTAAATAAATAAATTTCTCAAGTTATATTTTGCTCTGTCTTTTCTCAAGATGTGTTTTTGAGATTTACCACAATAACTTTAAACATAAACGCATTAAAACATAAAAATACAGCATATTATGAATAGATTTTATGTATAATATACAGAACATCTCCATTTAAAATGCAAAGTTTTACTGTTGTTTTAACGGTTAAAATGAGTTTTGTTTGATATTTCCTTGTTAATTGTATCATTTATTGATGCACAATAAGCAATTATTACATGTAAAAATACAGGAAATAGTCAATTTTGCATAACTGTTGTATATAAATAAACAAGTTTTTTTGTAGACTTAACAAGTTTTTAATGTGATTCAGCTGTGATTTCATTCACTGTTAATCAATTTACATATTGTGTCAGTAAAGTTATCTACTGTGCTGCTGTATTTTTTACAGGAATTCTCTGGTAACCACAGCTGCCAGCGTTTTCCTGTAAAAACAACGGGTGTTTTTTAGAGTGATATAGATAGATAGATAGATAGATAGATAGAGAGATAGATAGATAGAGAGATATTTTATTAGGTTTTTAGGCTTTGTTTTACTTAATGAGCTGCCGCTGATAAAAATGATGTGGACTACACTTTGTATTTTGTGTGTATATATATGCATGTATATTCATGTATACACACAATACAAAGCATATTGCATTGATCATAGCAGCCACGTAATAGCAGTCAAAAACATAATAACCCAGCTGCTGTGATGTCTGTTAATAAAGTAAAAGATTAATGGCTATAATCAATGGTTAAAATAAAAAATCGGAGACATGGTATGTCATACTTGCCTTCGGTAAGCATATAGTGTGTTTTATATTTTACTACATATACATAAAATTATTCAAGATGCAGTCGATGAAATCTGAGATTTTTTTAACTGGTTTATACAAGCAAATAAGCAAAAGTGAATTTGTTTTAAGACACAGTCTTTGAAAACAAGTCTTAATCTTCTACATATCGTATACGTATAAAAGTATTTCATCTGGAAAACAAGCCAAAAGTCTCTCGAACAACTTAAGAAGTCTGAGGTGAGGTAAGTTAAAGTGTGCAACGGACCTGAACGCATTTACAGCCTAATATGAGTTTAGCTGGAGCCGCTCTTCAGGCAGCAGCAGGAAATGATTAGCGGCGTTAGCGTCCCGCTGGAAACGGCACTTTACGCCACGGATCTGGAGACGAGGGCTGTGGGCGAGCCAGGGAAGATTGAGAGGTGTGAACAAAGAACATTAACTCATTTCTTAATAGCTCTCGATTTTTTTTTTCCTACGTGAGGAGAAACCGATTTCTCGCAGTCGCTAATTCGAGAGCTAGCGCGCATGACGGTAATTTTGCAAGGAAGACGATGGCGCCCCCTCCTCCACTCCTACCCCTTGACACGGCAGCCGTGTGAGCAGCCCCCGTCCGTAATCAATGCCAATGGCTGCAATTAATGCTGAGAAAAGTGTGCAGAACACAATCACTACTTCCTTCTTATTATTGTCAATTAGAGAGCGCTAATCAAGGCATGGGCAGCACACGCGCTGCTCTCTCCAAACGAAATGTCAAACTTCATTTACAGCCGAGAGCGTGAATCAAACTCCCTTCGCTCGCTGCCTCCTCCAGCTCCGCAGGGGAGACGCGTCTTCTCCGCCCCTAACCACGGCAGACTTCAGATAAGAGCCACGCCGCTCAGCTCAAACTAGCTCAGCCGCTGCACGCTAATCTATAGGCTAACCGAATGTAGCCTATAACCAGTTAAATCACAATTTATCGCTATAGTTCCGATAATATGACGCAATTCGATGCATAAAATGACCAGCAGATACATATTTTTAAAATCTGCATAGCAACATGCTAGCAACCGATCAGAATGAATATGTAAATAAGCATTATTTACGTAATATGATCCCCAGAATAAGAAAAGTACCTAAGAACTCCTTAGCAACACACTAACACCAAACCAGAACGAATGTGAATGAATATTCTATGAATGCACATGAGAAATCTACCTAACAACCATCCAGAAGACCCTAGCTACTACATAGCAATATATTAACTACTAATAAGAACAAATCATTGTATAATGATTTTAAGCATACAATGATCAGCCAAGTAAGAAAAACTAGGGTGCAACGGATTGTACTCCATTTATTTTATGCAGTAAGAATTATTATATTGTTTTCCATTTAATTATTACATTTCTGTATCTGAATACTATGGTTACTCTTTGATAGCCTACAATTTTATTTGTAGGCTGTTCATCTATGCTTGTAATTTGTGCAATAGTTCTTGTTGTATTACTGACTCTGGTAGTTAAGCTAGCATTCTGATCTGAAAAATTATCTTTTGCACCACTGCTAGTAACCACCATAACACCCTAGCAATGGCATAGCAACCAACTAGAACAAATGTGTAGATGAATACTTAGCAGCCACCTGGAACACCTTAGCAACACCCAAACAAGTGCGTAGACAACTACCTAACAACAATTTAGAACACCTTAGCAACACCCAACCAACTATCCAGAACACCCTAGCAACATGCTAGCAACCAACCAGAACAAATGTGGCAACAACCTAAAACAACTTAGCATGTTGCTTTGCAGTTGCTAGGGTCTACTGGGTGGTTGCTTGAATGTTGCTATCAACCAATCTAAACAAATACAGAAATTATGATTGTATGCTTACAATGATGATCAATGGAGTAAGGCAACTATGTAGCAGCCACCCAGAACACCTTAGCAACAGCCGAGCAACCATCCATAACAGTAACTGCTTAGCAACATGACAAAAACTAATCCGAATAAATGTGGAATGCTACCTAACTACCTAACAACCACCTGAACACCCTAGCAACACCTGATAACCACCTGAACACCCTAGCAACACCTTGGTAACCACGCTGAACGCCCTAACAACTGCATTTTTGGAAAATGTAAAAACCTGTTCTTTTGTAAAACCGTACAAAGTAAAACACTAGTGAAGTACACAACATAATTAAGAGACGTTTGATACATGCCGAGAATACAATTTCAAAACACACACACACACACACACACACACACACACACACACACACACACACACACACACACACACACACACACACACACACACACACTCACACAGACACACACACAGACTCACACACACACACACACACACACACACACACACACACACACACACACACACACACACACACACACACACACACTCACACAGACACACACACAGACTCACACACACACACACACACACACACACACACACACACACACACACACACACACACACACACACACACACACACACACTCACACACACACACACACACACACACACTCTCACACTCACACACACACACACATACACACACACAGACTCACACACACACACACACACACACACACACACCACACACACACACACACACACACACACACACACACACACACACACTCACACACACACACACACACACACACACACACACACACACACACACACACTCACACACACACACACACACACACACACACACACACACACACACACACTCACACACTCACACACACACACACACACTCACACACACACACACACACACACTCACACACACTCACACACTCACACACACACACACACACTCACACACACTCACACACACACACACACACACACACACTCACACACACTCACAGACTCACACACACACACACACACACACACACACACACACTCACACACACACACACACACACACACACACACACTCACACACACACACACACACACACTCTCTATCACACGCAGCACAGGTATAACTGAGAGCAGAGTGCAGATTTAATCAGAAGGATCAGTATTCAGAGGCTGTAGCTCAGAGAGAGAACAACACTCACATCATGTGGAAATAGTTACTGTTTGAGAAGATTATTAATCTACGCTGCTCATCTCAACAGTCCTGATCTGCTGGTTGACCTTCAACCCTTGACAAGGATAATGGCATGACTGGGGCTTGCTTAAGATCCGTTTAACACCTAAATAGGCATCAAA
This sequence comes from Puntigrus tetrazona, assembly GCF_018831695.1. NCBI lineage: Eukaryota > Metazoa > Chordata > Actinopteri > Cypriniformes > Cyprinidae > Puntigrus > Puntigrus tetrazona. Next base: position 29,083,266 of record NC_056702.1, on the reverse strand, counting down.
TGTGAATTTGCGTAAAACATCCTAACGATACACAGTCGCAGATACATGGCGTTCAGCCACAGCGTCACAAAAGATCTTATTCTTCCATGCACTGAAAGTCAATGAAGCGTAATCATGTTTTGTATTGTATAGATAAAAACTATTGTATCTTTTTTTGTGCAATGCAACTTGGCTTTTGGGGTAAGATTTTGTCAGAAAGAAATTAAAACTGCGTTCAGCAAGGATGCATTATATTTGCAAAAAGAGACTCTCAAATAAATGCTGTTCTTTTGAACGTTCTATCCATCAAAGAATCCTGAAAACAAAATGTATCAGTTTCCGAAAAAATATTGTTAACTATATTAAAATAGAAAACTGAAACACCCAATTTATTTGTGCATGCCACCCCCATTTTAACATTTAGATTTCCTTAATCAAATGCACACTTAAAAGAAATTGAAAAACACTAATAATGCATTTATTGTAATGCATTTAATGCATTTAAATATATATACATATATATACACATACACATATATAATCTACTGTAAATTAGAATATCCATAGCATGAACGTAATTACTGGCGTATCAGTATCTAATAAGTAATTAAATATCAGTGCATCTTTCTCACAAGTCAACTAGTCAGCTGTTGAACAACTAGTTCAGTATGTATGTCCAACCATGAATATGTGCGACAAAACAGAAAAAAAACCCTGCAATCTTGTACCCAACAAACAAGGTTTTCTCTAGGTGTGCTCTTTCCCAAGATCTCTGTTGTAAAACTCTATTATCTCTATTATGATCTGTAAAGCTATAATACTCTCAGTAAACGCAGGAACCGAGAGGCTGATGGGTAACAGCTAAAAGTCTGAATATGCGTGCTTGTGTGTGACAATAACTATTTATTATTGCTCGGGTGGATTTGGTGTACGGCTCGTTTTTTCGTGGGCTGTGAATGTGACGAAGCACTTGCAGTTATTAGCATTGTTAACCTAGCAGTTATGCACGCTACGAGCCAAAGGATTTTGAATACCTTTGCTTCTCACCAAGGCTGAATTTGCTAAAAAAATACAGTGAAATATTATTTCAAGTTAAAATAAGCGTTTCCTATTTTAATCAATTATACATTTTAATTTATTCCTGTGATGCAAAGCTGAATTTTCAGCGTCCTTACTGTGGTGTCAATGTTGAAAAGCACTGCTTTCAAACGTTTGACCTGTACATTACATTTATGACACTATACTTGATGTTTTATTACATTGAAACTAATTAAAGCCGTTTCTAATACAACAGCTGAGAAGTGATGGCAAATTTGACCTTTTTCTCTTTTCCGAGCAACATAATCTCTTGATATATCTTTGAACTCTTTTCAGAGTCATGACACATCACATAAAATCGCGGATTTTAATTTGCTATTAGGCAAAGTTAAACTTGCTATAGCTATAGTTTACACAGCTATAGCTAAATATTCAACAAAAATCTTTTGGCGCGGTACATACGCGGTGCTTTGAAGTCAATGGGTACCGTCAAGTGTTTGGTCAACTAAATGTGTTCTTCTGTTTGGCACAGAATGAAGGAGTGAATTATCCCTTAAACAAAAGCCACCAGTTTCTGCTCTTTCTTCAAAAGAGTCAAAAGTCTCAGGACATGTACACCGTTTATTAGTAGAAGTAAAAAGTGGGTGGAAAACTTGTTTGAAACAATCATTGGTGCATTTGCAACAACCTGGCAGCCGCATACGCAACACTTAAGCATCACGGTAGTAACTATGGCACATACATTTAACACATATATTGTACTGTTATTCCTTAATATATTACATATACATAAATCATATCATTAAAGATGCAGTCTGTAAGTTTTGCCTTCTCGTCGCCATCCAAGTAAACCATGCTTAATTAGCAAATGATTATTATTGCTGCACTTCATTCTCAAATGATTAATTATTAAGTGTATTAGAATGTAGATTTATATTTCTGTACAATATCATCTCTAACTGTCACATCATCCATATTTAAGAAATTCTTTTAACCCAAAAAAGCAAACTATGCTCCCATCAAACTGGCAGTTTTGTTGACAGCTTCTTTATGTTTATCTAGTTATTTACTTGCTCAAATATGGATTTTGGTTCACTTTTAACCAAAAAAAGTTACGAACTGCAGCTTTAACATGTTTATGTATTTACTATATATATATATAATAATGTGTTGATTTCATCATCATACATTTTCATTATACTATGTTATGTATCTATCAAAATTAATTTATATACTTATGAGATTAATTATATAAAAATGTATTATAATATTATGTACTTTAAATATAAAATAAATGCCATAAATAAGACCTAATCTATAAAAATTAAATAAAACACTAAACACTTTAGAATAGGTAACATTTGTCTTAATTTGCTGCTTATTAATAGTTAGTAAGATAGGTGTTAAGTAAGTTAAATAAGTGTTAAATACGGCATTGATTTTTTTGTGCTTAATTAAAAACTGTCAAATAAAAACTAAATATAAAGGCCCAGGTTTACAGACAGATCTCATCTTAAGCCAGGACTAGGTTTTTAGTTAACGCCATTTAAACAGCTTTTAATAAAACGCCTTGTTGCATCTGAGCATGTTTTAATATCCTTCAGTGCAGGTTATTCTCAGTTAGAACAACTTGAACATGCTTTTTAGTCTGGGACCAGCCTTAAGACTCGTCTGTAAAACCAGAAAATAATCTACCAAAAAACGTCATTTACGCATTATATTTATACAATTAAATGTGCATCATAAATATCATCACATCACTAATACAATAATGATTTTTTCTTAGTAGGACACGATCAAGTTATATTTGCAGTTCTGTTTGGTGCTACTGGTGTCAAAGAAGCGCAATGTTTCTTTAACAGTTCTGCTTTGCATGCATGTACACACGGTCAAATCAAATGCACTTTTCTTGCTATCCGTACATGCTATCAGGCTAAGTATTAGGGTCCTAGCGCGGGGAGGCCTGAGGTTGTGGTGTTAAGTAGAGGCGATGGATTAGCAGGGGGTGGCGATGATTTCTCCTCATCTTTCCTCGTTTCTCTCGCGGCGCTGTCAGATGGCTGATGAGCCGTGGAGCGAGCCCTGACCCTCCGAGCCGCGCTGCCATTATATACAAGTGCGGAGATAATGAAGCATCCATGCTAATGTGGGAGAGAGGTTCGTTAGATCATCCGCTCTTGGGGTCAAGACCAAACGGCAACCGAGGCGCCCTTACAAACCGACAACGCTCGAAAGGCGTCACGGATTACATCGTGTCCGTCTCGCGCGAACCACAATGATCTCGACATTGGAAATAAGCGTCGCGACAACCAATAAACCCACATCTCCAGCCACAACTTTGAGAACGCGTGGCTCGAAATGGCGTCCATTCGATTCCGAGCGGCGTGTTGGATAATAAGCGCGAAAGCGTTTTGGAAAGACTTGCGACGTACAAAACATCTTATTTCCTCCTCACATATAAAAGAGCAGCGAAATGATTGCGCCATTATTGAAAGAGACCGTCGTGAGACTAACGACGTGGTAAAGTGTCGTTAAAGGGGACTCGATCATAAAAGTGCTGGATGAGGGCGTTTATACACACAAACGCATCGACACTGTTCATTTGGAGGATCTGGGATTGACTTCAGGTTTGGAGACGAAAAATTTGGTCGATGCTGATGTGGATGGCTAGATAGAAGATGGCGTTATTACGCGATATTTATACAATTCTCATCAAAAAGGCGTATATTCTCACTGCGCTCACTAAACTGTAGTCAGGGTTTTTCAACTGCCAAAGCATTTTAAACTTGCTTAATTTGGTACGTTTTAAAACAGAGTTTTGCATTAAACTCAACTAACGCACAAAGAAAAATACAGTAAAATTGACCAAAAAACAAATAAAATAGATTTTAAAAAGTATTTTTAAACTGATTATTTTCACAACTGTACAAAGTAAATTAAACGTTTTAGAAAAATACTAACTATTAGAAGATTTATCAGTCTCTCTTTAAAAAAATAAAATACATGAAAATACTGACCAAACCTCTTCTATTTAGCCAACTGCAGAGTTATCTGCCAATATGATGACCTCTAAACCAATAAATCAGCTGATACTTGGTTAGTTTATAAAAAATGCAAACATAAAACACGCATTATCTATCAAAAAGATCCAAGATATCAACCGTTGCAATCACCCTTAGAACAACCAAAGGTCAACTAATGTTTTGGATCATCACAACCAAAAACTCAAGAAAATAGCCAACACTCTCTTATCCACGGACTACAAATATATTAAAAGAGTCTTAAAAAGAGAGATTAAAAAGTAGATTAAAAAATGCACATAGGGTGTGAAAAACCAGCTCCACATTTATCAGCCAATACGATCATCTTTAAAATAATCAGATATCGGCTGATATACTGGTTTATTGCAATTTGAAAAAAACAAACAAACAGATAAATAAAAAGTTATGAAAACATGCACTATTTATCAACAAAATCCATAACCGTGTTTAAAAACTAACATTACGTACAAAAAAATATCCAATGTGACCACCTTCAAAACAACCGAAAATCACGTAAAATCCTAAAAATTCAAGGACAATTCTAAAACTCATTTAAAACAGACCGCATTCACTACCCGCTGAAAAGCGGCCCGTAAAACCTGTTTTGTTTAACCAACTGTGCCACTTTTGGCCACTCGATCACCTCTAAAATAATCAGACCCATTGGTTTATAGTCAAAGCTACCGATAAAAAAAAAAAAACCCAATCTGCTCACACTTGATATAATAAGAGCTGATAATTGCTTGATAATGTATTGCAGATATTATGTGTATAAGTACAATCTAAAACAAGTGCATTGTACCAAGCGTAAGTACCTAAGCCTTCCTAATACGAAGTGGGGCTGCGACCATCTCAAAACGACTAGACATCGCACAGACACAGCATATCGTTCCATCAATGCACAAGCTACATCTTAGCTACATTAGCGCTCTGATATTATATATCTGTCAGCGGTGACACAACTGAACGCACGCTTGCAGAATGATCATATCATAGTAGATTTGCGCTAAAACGAAGGTCAAATGGCGTATGTGTAAAATAACAGTAATAAACAGCCAGCTCAGAACCGCCAGTGTGGGATGAAACGTAAAACGCTGCTATAAGAACTGCTCAAAATCACAAAACCAATGATTGAAATCAACATCGTTCCTAAGCGGGATGCGTTTCCAAGCTGCACAGAATGAAAAAGTAGAAGACATTGATTTTATGTCAGGAACTGATTATAGAATATGAACATTTGAGTTTGTTTTTTGTTTTTTTCAGCTAATTTAGTCACAAAATATATAATATTTGTTGGGTTTTTTCTGTAATTTGTAATTTAGTTTTAATATTAGGTTATTAGAATAGTCGATAATATGTTTGTGACATTATTAACAAATTATATGTAACAAATAAATGCAAATGTTTTAACATTTTTTACAAAAAAAAATTTTTTACATTTTGTTACTAAACCAAAATTGTATTTTTATCAACTAAATAAAAAAATAATTTGGGAGGAAAGTCAGTAATAATATTTACATATAGAAAGATTATAAAGACGAATACTGTGCTCAATAAAACCAAAAATAGGCTTTAATACAAAAATATAAAAAAAGTTCATATTGATTTTCTGTGATGCATTACATCCATATGTGCAACTAGGCTTTTAACCTCAGTACAAACGTAACCAGTCTTAACTAACGCTCTTATTTGTGTGTATCACGTTTGAGCTTTTTACCCAGAAATCTCTATTTTCTCTAGCTTGAATAAAACAGCTCCAGATGTCGTGACTATTTCAGGTCCGCATGCCCCACAATTCTCCTCCTTTTAACCTTACGTTCACCCTCTCCTCTGCAGTCGACTGAAGGTTAATTAGTCGCCAACCTGAAAGCAATATCAACTTCTCCGATTCATGCGGCCCAGCAACACTGACAAATGCTCCTTATGCCTCCGTGACTAATAAACCCCGTCCCTGGACACCAGCCAGAAAACTGCAATTCCCAGAAGCCCTTGCTGACCTGTCTTTAATGGTGCAAAAGCAATTAGCCCCAGCTAAGTGAAGCGGTTGTGTTTCCACAGCGGTCGTGCCAGCTTGCAGAGCCCCTGGAGAAAGTTGTTCCTGTTTTTTATTAATTACACTTGATCTCAGCTCTCTAAATCCAATTATACCTTCCCAAACTCCCTCTCAACGCAGAGTAAATAATTATTTTTATAATTATTTCAGATTATTTTATGCGATTTTCTATGAGAATGCATGTAAAGATTCTAAATTATTAAAATTATATAAAAATTAGTCATCAAAGTTATTTAGCTGTTATTTAATTATTTTCTAATATATATATATATATATATATATATATATATATCTTTTAATCATATTCTAGTACTAAACTTATTGTCATAGTTGTCCCTTGCCTCTGAAACGCTTCCTGTTTTAGCTGAAATCACCAATTCCTCCAGCTGACTCACATAGAACTCACTTTTCACAATACAAATAATTACTGATGAATAAAATTAATTTCTGCTGTAGTATTCTTGCGAACACCATTTCATGTTAGGTTTAATGCTGCAACAATCTGTACACAGAATATCATCAAAATAAATAGATGCAGAACCCGTGGCGGTGTTAGTACTCACTTGTGGCCCGATGCGAGTTGTAAAGTGCTGCGGTCTTTGGTCAGTCCGTTGGTTTTGGGGCTGGCTGTAGGCGACCGTCGCCACCGCTCTGGCGCTCTCTTCCCAGGCACCTTCACCGTCGTCCGCAGCAAGTCGATTTCTTTACCGTGGGCGTTCTGCATGTAGTCCTGAAAAATGTAACGTTGTGTAGTTTTAGATCTAGGCCGGGAAAAATGTAAAGTGTGTAGACACACTGAGAATGAGGCTGTAAAAGACAGAATCTATTCAGTAAGTTTCAAAATTAAACAAGTTCCAACTCAGTTCAATATTAAAAAGGAAGAAACGACACTACTTTAGAACACTATTTCAGACTCATTTTTAGATGAATGCAAATAGAACTGGTGCAGGAATTGTTAATAAATTTCTTACAAAGCAACTGCAAGTCATGCACTGAATTAAGCATTACATTTGTTCTGAATATATATATATATATATATATATATATATATATATATATATATATATATATATATATATATATATATTCTTGTAAAAAAAAAGTATTGCAATCATTTTACAGGGTACCTGGAAGAATACTTGTAATAATTTTTTCTTGTTTCATTATCTCTAAAGGTTTTAGGTATTTATGTGGTTTTTTTCGCATGTTTAAGTCTTTACTAAAAATGTAAGTTCTAGATTTACGTATGTTCTAACATTTCTATCTTTCGTTTTTAAATTGAGACATATTTTCAATATTTTGAAAATGAACAGCATACAATTTTTTTTTTTTTTTTTTTTTTTTTTACGTTTTCAAGAAAATTGACTATTTTTTTAAAACACTTCCTGCCTCCGCCTGTCACTAATGTAAAGTACCTAATGTGTCGCTTTTTGTAAACATTTGTGAAATCTACTATAGATTTCAAGAGGAAACTGTGTATAACTGTCAGCACTTTTACCATTCGCTAAAAAAATAAATAAAAAAACACCACCAACTTAGACTTAAATCAGACAACGTGCAAATACGCGCATCTATAACCTAAATGATGAGACTTTTACATCTCTTCTAAACCAAACACAGCAGCTTTGGACAATCGAAAGCAGCACGGGGCCCACGCAAATCACGCTGCGAAGATTAGCGAAATTAGCATTAATGACCGCGAGCGTACTCATTCCCATTTAAACCGGGCTATTCCATTTTCATGGGAGTTTGTTAAGCCAAGGTGCAAATCACCTGCTCAGCACAAAAGAGGCGAGCAGAGATTTCGGCCTCGAAGTCTCCGCCAACTCCTCTTCACTTTTATTGCGCCCCATAAAGCACTAATTTCTTCAAAAGCCTCAGTACTAATTACTCCAGCGAGCGCTCTCTGGAATTAACAGCCAGTTTGAGGCGCAGAAAGCTATTAAGATGTGTGATTAAGCCATATTCAATTCGTTTCTACAAACAATTTAATTGATGTAGCAGACAGAATTAACAGAAGGGGATTGTGGGATAGCTCGGCTGGCTCCGCCTCTCTCTCTCTCTCTGCCCGTCTTTTCGTTGAGCTAAGCGAGTGGTCCACAGGTGTCCAAACCCCAAGCGTCTCTAACGACACGGCGCCCGTGGCATCGCGCGTGCCTATTACACACATCGCTGGCATGAGATGCGCATTACATCGCTAATAAGCGTGAGTTTGGCCAAGGTATTAATTTCGTCATAGTCGCGGAGGCGATAAGCGCGTCTCGTGTAATGCATCTCGCCACGGTCAAGGTACGCCACTTCTCCGTGGATCTTAATTAGGAGGCCCTGATTAATTACTAACCTGCGTTAAAAGCGCGAGAACAAAGATAGGCGTATGCAAATGAGGAGAAGGGACGTGTGAGAAAGCCGGAGAAGCGGAGAGAGGATTTTCGGAGGTATTAAGAAGACGCGGGGTTCTGACAGAGATGAATGTCCCGCGTGAAAAAGCGCTGCATTTCCGCACCGAGCGCCGTAAGAAACCGGAGAGCAGCTGACCGGTCCGGCTCTCGTCTGCACTACCGGAAACCTAGAAAGCACCCCAGAAAGAGCAAAGATTCGCTCACACCGAACCTGACTGGGAGGCATTCAAAGGAAATTTCATTAAAACCCGCGCCAACGTTCTGCCAAGTCAACGGCGTGTCGATTTCATGGCGTTTTTAACTGGAATGCGATGCTATGCAAAAGTGTCAAAGTGTTCGCTGATAGCTTGGCAGAAGAAAAGAAAAAAAGAAAAATTCACTCACTATACATCACCAGTTAAATATTATTTCCCCATCCTCACAAAGTGACAGCAAAATACCATTTACACACCATTTGAACTCAAAATCATGCAAGTTGTTAGTCATTTGAGAAAATCTATGTTCCACTCTTATCCTGGACTCCATCAAAGCAGTGAAATATCGAAGAACATTTATATTTCGCCCTTCAGCAGCCAATCTACGAGACTTCCAAATGGCTAGTTTGGCTTGTCCCATGATAAAATTGGCTAAGGTACACTCTTGACTGTGTGCTTTTGAATATTTACATCCAAAAACAAACAATGTCTTGCTAAAACAAAGCCCAAACCTCCAATTAGTCTCTCGAGCAGTGTAAACATTGGAGCTAATCTAAAACACTCAGTAAAGCATGGAAAACAGATTCAGATAAGGAACAGAAATAACAGGATGGAGAAACATTCAAATCAAATTTGGAAACATGAGAATTAGTGGGCAGAGTACAATGTAACAGCCTCCACTGTAGATCCCCAGAACGTTTAGGAAGAGGGCCCTTGTACAAAATCCTCCAAGAAGGAGAAAGCTCAGCAGGGACTGTTAAAAATTCCCTCCATTTTGTATCACTTCTATCTTTAATTTGTTCAAAGTAAACTGTCTTAACACATATATGATAGAGGTCTCTCTTTCCGGCCACCTGAAAATCAAGCTCTTGCAGCTTATTAAAGGACAGTAACTTTCCTTCCTGGTCGTCATATAAAAAACTAACATTGGGAGACACAAGTAACTTGGGAAAAGAAACTCTGGATGGACCCCCTAACAGAAAACAGTTAATAAACAGGAGAAGCGTGGAGGGAAGAGCTGCTTTCAGCCCACCTATGAGCCGTTCTACAGTTCTAACTGACTTAAAACCAGTCTGACTGCAGATGTCTACCACTGACCTCCATACCTTTGAAGAAGTATCAACTAAATCTGAAAGTTTATTCATTCCTTTTTCCATAAAACATTTTACAAGTGCTTTAGAAGAGTCAGTATTGTAGTCCAGTAGAGAGTTACAGAACAGTGGTTCTTCCAGACCAAAATGATAGCTCTCATCTCTACCAAATTTGAAAATAGACCAAGAATTTAAAACTGAGTTATAAAACATTACATCTGTTGAAAAATTACTGCTAAAAGAAGACATTAAAAACAACTGCCTATCGAGACCAAAATGACCAAAAGTCCTGAGCAGGGCTAATCCAAATGAAACCCACGGCCTACAGACCACAGGGTAGAGTAAAGTTTGGACAGTCTTTAGCCTGAGAGATTTAACCTTTGCTACCAAATCAATCAGCCCTTGTCCCCTTCGTTAACTGGTAAGTGAAGATATGCAGGAGGAAACCAGTGATAGCCATCCCAAAAGAAGTCAACAAACATTTTCTGTAAGCGCTGCAATAAAGCTTTTGGTGGATCAAGAACACTTACGTGATGCCACATCATAGAGGCTGCCAGGTTGTTAATAATAAGCACTCTGCCTCTATAAGATAATTGAGGCAGAATCCACCTCCATCTATTTAGCTTGCATCGAAATTTTCTCAAAAACCATCCCAGTTTTTCTGAATAAACTGATCAGTCCCGAGAAAGACCCCAACACTTTAAACCCATCCAGACTCCAGGAACAGTTCTGAGGAAGTGCTGGAGGGCCTCCATTCTCCCAATCACCCAATAAAAAGGAGGCACTCTTCTGCCAGTTAATTCGGGATGAGGAAGCTTTCTGATAGATCTCCAGGGACTCACTTAAGTTCACAACGTCCCGAGCAGATCTAATAAAAACAGTAACATCATCAGCATAGGCGCTCAGTTTGACAGTCATTGAATCTGAAGTGTAAAGGAAACACTGAAGATATACCACACAGCTTGTTTCTCAATAGTACCAATAAAGGTTCAATTGCAACAGCATACAGGATTCCTGAGAGGCCACACCCTTGCCGTATGCCTCTACTTACTCCGAAAGGCCTCGTAAGCATACCATTAATCTTTAACATGCTATACGTGTCTGTATACAGCAGTTTAATATAAGAAATAATAGAAGGTCCAAAACCAAAAGCCTCAAGACATTTAAAAGGAAAGCGTGATCAACCCGGTCAAAGGCCTTCTCCTGGTCCAGGAAAGAAAACCAATGTCCAGCTTATGTACTCCTGGCAAAGAAATCAAGTCACGAATTAAAAAGATTATCAAAAATAGTCCGTTCAGGAATGCAATACGATTGATCCACATGAATGACTGAAGAAATATACAGTTTGATTCTGTTGGTTAGAGACTTTGAAAGTAACTTATAGTCTATTCCAAGTAAAGAGACTGGACGCCAGCATCTGATATCCTCAAGGTCTCCTTTTTAGGTAACAGGGTGATTACCGCTCTCCGTAGACTCACTGGTAATGTGCCTCTCTCAAGACACTCCATGAACACAGAAAACAAGTCTGTTCCAATAACATGCCAAAATTGTTTATAAAACTCAGCACTGAGTCCATCTAGGACTGGGGCCTTTCCAGAAGACAGTCCTTGAACGGCTATAGAGAGTTCATCAAAAGTCAATAGCTCGTCCAGCCTAGATTTATCTCCATCTGAAAGGTGAGGTAAATCCTGTAAAAGAGAATCAGCCATGTCGTCATTGCAGGGTTCCGCTCTGTAGAGATCCTCATAAAAGACAGTGCATGCGAAATAATTCCATGTGCATCAGTAACTCTTCTTCCCCAGGAAGTTTCAAACAACCTAGGACACTTCTGTCAGGGATTGGCAGTAGCTTGTTGTGTTTTGTCTTGTGTTTTGTTGTCCTGGAGCACATGGCCTTTGTTTTGACAGCTCGCCATGTGCTTTGCTGTTAACTCCTCCTCTTGTTAACCCTAATTGTTTCACACTCCTGCACCCCATTTCTGTTAATCACCCAACCTACTTAATCTCCTTGTGTTTTCTGTCCTTTGTCAGTCCGTCGTTTGATGTTGGTTCTGTCTGACTCTGAACTTCAGTCAACTAGTCTGACCAGTTTTGTTTGTCCAGTCTTAGTCCTGTTCCCAGTCCGTTTAGTACCTTTTTGCCTTGTTGACTTTTTTGTTTGTCTTTTCAGTTTTTGTTTTCTCCTTCCCGGCCCCACTTCTCAGCCCACCTGTGACCCGGCTCAGTACTCTCTCCTCTCAGACTACCTTTGGGTGCCAGTACCCGTCCCGGTCCCTCTAGCGGGGCGGATGCGGAACGTGGCTTCAGCCAGGAGGCATCCCAGTTACCACCTGACCGGTCAATTGCTTCCTGCCCCACGGTTGGGGTCTGGTTCACCCATCATCCCATCTATTGTGTCTGAGTGACGAGCCATTCCTCACCTCCTCTGCAGCGGGGATTAAGGCTGGAGTCGCCTGCCAGTGGTTTCACCCTGTTGTTGGACAATTATCAAGAACTCTTGTTTGTCAAATAAACTTTTTTTCTTCTGCAATTGGGTCTGCTCGTCTGCCTTGACAGTCACGGACTGACCAAGATGGACCTAGCGGAGGAAGACTATATCCGTACCGCTCTGGCCCACCAGGGGCTATGATTGGTTGTCATGCCGGTCAGATCTCAACTACAACTCAGGAGGTTGATTCTCTCACCTCTCAAGTGGCTAATTTAAGTGGCCGGGTTCAGGATCTTCAGCAAGAGATATGAGTCTCATCTCACCCTGAGCCACATGCCAACAATCCACCTCCTTATGATGGGGACCCAAACTCTTGCCAAGCCTTTTTGTCCCAATGTTCCCTGGTGTTTGCGCTTCAGCCAGGTCGTTATGCCTCGGAGCAAACTAAGGTGGCTTACGTCATCACCCCTTCTCACGGCAAGGCTCGGGCGTGGGAACAGCCGTGTGGGATGCTCAGTCCCGATATGCGCCAGTTTTGTTGCTTTCAGCACGGAGATGAAAAAGTTGTTCGACCGTTCCGTCCAGGGAGATGAAGCGGCTGCTAAGCATGCGACTCCGTCAAAAGAATCAAACTGTCACTGACTATCTTATTCAATTTAAGACATTGTCCGCCGAGTGCAAGTGGGATGAGGTGCACTGCGTGCCTTGTTTCGGGAGGTTGGATCCTCAGATCCAGGATGAGATGGCGGCTCAGGAGACCCCGGCTGGCCTGGAGGATCTTATCAGCTTGGCTTTACGCATTGAGGCCCGGATCCAACCGCCCGGCGCTCTTTCTCCACGGTCAGCGTGGGACTTCACCAAGGACTCCCAGAGCTTCGAGTGCCCACCATCCCTGTCCTCCAGTGATCCTGAGCCGATGCAATTAGGTTGTCTCCACCTCACGGCTCAGGAGAGAAACAACATCGTCTGGCACAAGGCTTGTGTTTGTACTGTGGCAACTCTGGACATCGGGTCTCTACGTGTCCTTTAAAAGCCAAGGCCCACTAGAATACCCCGGCGCCCTAGTGGGCTCACATCCTGTGCCCTCCTCCTATTCCCGCACCCTCCTACCAGCTGTAGTCACCTGTTTTGGAACCTCTCATAGTTGTGAGGCTCTGGTTGACTCCGGGGCCGAGGCCAACTTCCTCGATGTTCAGACTGCTAAGCGTTGGGGTATTCCAGCCATTCCACTCCACCTCCCCTGTTCCTGTCTGGGGTCTATCTGGCCAAAGACTTTCCACCATCACGCATTCCACCCCTGTGTAAGTCTTGTCGTGTCAGGCAATCACCGTGAGAACACTGTGCTGCTTCTCCTGGACTCCCAACAGGCTTGTCTTGTTTTGGGGCATCCATGGTTGAGGCAGCATGGCCCTCACATTGATTGGTCCCATAATTTAATTCTGTCTTGGAGCAAGTCTTGTTATGTGTCTTGTTTGGGTGCTGCTTCTCCTGTCTCTGTGTCTCCCGTTCCTCAGGATCTGGAGGTGGATGTCTCCTGCGTTCGGTGGAGTACGCGATCTGTGTCGGGTGTTCAGCAAGTCCCGAGCTCTGTCCCTTCCTCCCCACCGACCTTACGACTGTGCTATTGACCTTCTCCGGGCACTTCTCCACCCAGGGACGTTTATTCTCCTGTCTGCTCCTGAACGAGAGGCTATGGACACTTATATCCAGGAATCTCTCCGTAATGGGCTCATTCGCCACTCCTCATCTCCCGCTGGTGCTGGTTTCTTCTTTGTTAAAAAGAAGGATGGTTCCTCTAACGCCCTGTATTGATTACAGGGGACTCAATGACATCACTGTTAAGAATAGGTACCTCACCCTTGATGTCTTCTGCTTTTGAGCTCTTGCAGGGAGCTAAGGTCTTCACCAAATTAGACCTCCGCAATGCCTACCACTTAGTCAGGATCCGGGAGGCGATGAGTGGAAGACAGCATTCAACACTCCCTCGGGACACTATGAATATCAGGTCCTTCCGTTCGGTCTCACGAACGCTCCTGCTGTTCTTCAGAACATGGTTAACAGTGTGTTGGGAGACATGATTAACCATTTTGTCTTTGTGTACCCTGATGATATTCTCATCTTCTCCCCTCTCCAGGTACACACTCCACCACGTTCGCCCGTGTTCTCCAACGTTTGTTTGAGAATCAGCTCTTTGTCAAAGCGGAGAAGTGCGAGTTCCACGCCAAGTCGGTCTCATTCCTTGGGTTCATTGTTTCGGAAGGAGGTTTAACCGGACCCTGTCAAGGTTAAGGCAGTCGCCGAATGGCGGTCCCGACTCTAGAAAGGCTCTGCAGCGATTCCTGGGATTCGCCAATTTTTATCGGCGGTTTGTCAGGAATTATGGCCAGGTGGCTGCACCCTTAACTGCGCTCATCTCCACTAAGTCATCTTTCGTATGGAATTCACTGGCTCAGGAGGCCTTTGATAAGCTTAAGTCGGTTTATCTCTGCTCCTGTTCTCTCTGTTCCAGATCCTAAGAGACAATTCATTGTTGAGGTTGGCGCATCTGATGTCGGAGTCGGCGCTGTCTTGTCCCAACGCTCCTCCCAGGATGGAAAGTGCATCCCTGTGCTTTCTTTTCGCACCGCCTGAACCCTGCTGAGCGGAATTGTGACATCGGCAACAGGGAGCTGCTGGCAGTCAGGTTGGCCTGGGGAGTGGCGTCACTGGTTGGAGGGGGCCACTCAGCCTTTTTGGTCTGGACGGATCACAAGAATTTAGAATATATCCGTTCAGCCAAGAGGCTGAGTTCTCGGCAGGCTCGCTGGGCACTTTTCTTCAACCGTTTCAGGTTCACCCTCTCGCACCGGCCTGGATCCAAGAATGTCAAGCCTGATACCTTGTCTCGCCTTTTGAGCCCCGGGAGAAGCGGCTTCTGTCGACTCCAATCCTCCCTCATGGGGTGGTTGTGGGGGCTCTTACTTGGCAGATCGAGAGACTTGTCAGCGAGGCCGGTCGAGGAGTGGTTGTTCCTGTGGGGTGTCCAGTGGGTCGTTTGTTTGTTCCTGAGCCCCTTGCGTCCTAAAAGTGCTCCAGTGGGGTCACGACTCCAAGCTAACCTGTCACCGGGAGTCAGGAGATCGTTGGCAGCCATCCGTCAACGATTTTGGTGGCCGTCTATAGGTCAGGATGTCAGGCAGTTTGTGTTGGCTTGCTCAGTCTGCGCCCAGACTAAGACCTCTAATCAGCCGCCGTCAGGTCTGTTATGTCCCCTCCCCATTCCCACCCGTCCTTGGTCTCATATTGCCTTGACTTCGTTACTGGTCTTCCCCCTTCTAAGGGCAACACCGCTATCCTTACGGTGGTGGATCGTTTTCTAAATCGGTTCATTTCATTGCCCTCCCCAAGCTCTCCTCTGCCAAGGAGACCGCGCTACTGGTTATCGACCACGTTTCCGGCTCCATGGGTTGCCCAGTTTGTCTCCCCGTTTTTGGCAAGAATTCTGTCGACAGATCGGGGCCACTACGAGTCTGTCCTCAGGCTATCACCCTCAGTCTAATGGTCAATGCGCAGCGAGCCAACCAGGATCTTGAAAGAGCACTCCGCTGCCTGGCGCCCGTAATCCTGCCTCCTGGAGTCAGCCGCTGTCCTGGCAGAGTACGCCCACAATACTCTACCAGTGGCATCCACAGGTATGTCACCCTTGAATGTTCTGTTGGTTATCAACCCCCTTGTTCCCCATCCAGGAACCCGACGCTGCGGTGCCGTCTGCCCTAGCCTTTGTCCGGAGGTGTCGTAACACCTGGAATAAGGCCAGGAGGGTCTTGGCCCAGACCTCTAGACGCACCAAGGCAGCAGCTGACCGTCATCGGACTCCAGCCCCTCGCTACGTTTGTGGTCAGAAGGTATGGCTCTCCACCAAGGACCTGCCTCTCAGGGCGACTTCTCGCAAGCTGGCGCCCAGGTTCATAGGGGCCATACCAGATCACCAAGGTTCTCAGTCCAGTGGTTGTTAGGCTCAAGTTACCTTCCTCCCTTGGTCGGGTACACCCTGTTTTTCATGTATCCAGGGTTAAGCCTGTCATTCGCTCCCATCTTAACACTAACGCCTCTTCTCCCACCCCCTCGTCTAGTGGATGGCTCTCCGGTCTACACTGTCCGGAGATTGTTAGACGTTCGTCGTAGGGGAAGAGGCTTTCAATACCTGGTGGACTGGGAGGGTTACGGTCCTGAGGAGAGGTCATGGATTCCAGCTCGGGACGCCCTGGACCCATCGCTCAGAGGATTTCCGCCCGGCGCAGGGATCATCCTTCTCCTTGAGACGCCTGGGGCGTTCCTGGAGAGGGGTACTGTCAGGGATTGGCAGTAGCTTGTTGTGTTTGTCTTGTGTTTTGTTGTCCTGGAGCACATGGCCTTTGTTTTGACAGCTCGCCATGTGCTTTGCTGTTAACTCCTCCCCTCTTGTTAACCTTTAATTGTTTCACACTCCTGCACCCCATTTCTGTTAATCACCCAACCTACTTAATCTCCTTGTGTTTTCTGTCCTTTGTCAGTCCGTCATTTGATGTTGGTTCTGTCTGACTCTGAACTTCAGTCAACTAGTCTGACCAGTTTTGTTTGTCCAGTCTTAGTCCTGTTCCCAGTCCGTTTAGTACCTTTTTGCCTTGTTGACTTTTTTTGTTTGTCTTTTCAGTTTTTGTTTTCTCCTTCCCGGCCCCACTTCTCAGCCCACCTGTGACCCGGCTCAGTACTCTCTCCTCTCAGACTACCTTTGGGTGCCAGTACCCGCCCCGGTCCTCTAGCGGGCGGATGCGGAACGTGGCTTCAGCGGGAGGCATCCCAGTTACCACCTGACCGGTCAATTGCTTCCTGCCCCACCGGTTGGGGTCTGGTTCACCCATCATCCCATCTATTGTGTCTGAGTGACGAGCCATTCCTCACCTCCTCTGCAGCGGGGATTAAGGCTGGAGTCGCCTGCCAGTGGTTTCACCCTGTTGTTGGACAATTATCAAGAACTCTTGTTTGTCAAATAAACTTTTTTCTTCTGCAATTGGGTCTGCTCGTCTGCCTTGACAACTTCTATCCAGAGGTCTTCTTCTCCATTTTGAAAAAAAAAAGCTGTAGGAGCATCCATACTGTTAAAAGTTTGAAATCTTGCACGAATCAGCATTTCCTGGGCTCTTTCCTCTAAGAGGTTGTGTAAAAGAAGCTTGCTGTGCTCAAAAACCTCTGTGGCAGTCTCAATGTCCCCATCAGTGTTTAGCCGGCGACGTATTTCTTGTTCAAGTTGTTCCATCTTATTGTCCATAAAACTTTTATTGTAAGCTGGAGTAACTCTGGCAAAAAGTTTAATTTGAACTTTGCCAATGTCCCACCACTGACTCAGGGACTTAAACTGTCCTTTTTCTCTCTCCAGATCTCCCAGAAAGCAGTGAAAGAACTAACAAAGTTGTGATCTAGCAATAATTTATTGTTAAATTTCCAGTATGAAAGTTTCAAAGTGTTAATAGAAGTTGTAACATCGATAGAGAGAAAATGGTGATCAGACAGAGAAGTAGGAAAAATACAGCTGTTATAGAATTTATCTCTTTGGTTTTTCCATTACATAGATCCTATCTAGTCTAGCCCCAGAAATCATGTTGCAGTTCACTTTCAACCAAGTGTATTGCCTAACCTGAGGAAAAGATTCTCTCCAAACATCTACAAGATTATGATAAGTGATCAATGATCGAAGTGTGTCTGCTGAGCAACTATGTGGTTCTTCATGGTTTCTATCCAAAGTGTGATCTAAGGTGCAGTTAAAATCTCGGCCACAACAATAATCCTATCCTGAGGAACAACACTCAACGTAACTTCAAGTTTTCTTGAAAAAGGTTACACGTTCAGCCCCAATATTGGGAGCATACACATTAACAAATGAAAATTGAGTACCACGAATAGTTATATCAACCCTCAGTAAACGGCCAGACACCAGCTCAAAAACACTTACAGGTTGTTCCTTAAATTCAGGTGCAAGTAGAATAGCAACCCCTGCACTGACACTGGAGCCATGACTCAAAATAGCCTGACCCATCCATTCACTCCAGCCACTGCGTCTGATTAGTGTTATCTGTGTGTGTTTCCTGCAGAAACACCACACTTGAGCTCTTTATCATAATATAACCAAAAAGACGAGCTCTTTTACTGCATCACGACATCCATTAATATTCAATGAGCTAAACCTCAAGGGTGCCATAGAAATAAATACAAAAAAACACTCAGTAAAACTGAACCACAGGGCCAGGGTCTAGACCACAACCAATCCATATTCATTTTTTTGTAGAATGTAACACACTTCTAACATTACTGAGAAGCTTCTTGAGCGGTACCGTTTAGGTTTGTCAAATTCATCGAAAGTGGCTTTTCTCATTGCCAGTTTACAGGACATCAAAAACAATTCCAAATCGGGAAATAAGACTCAATTTTTGACTTACGAAATCCTTTTGTAACATCAAGAAAGTGATTGATCTGTTGAAGAGAATAAAGCTTGGTCTTACCTCCAGAGGCAGGTTCTGAATCCATCCCATTATTATCCATTAGCTCAATGTCCTCGTAGTCATTGTCAGATTCTCAATTTGCCCCTTTAGATCTAATAATTCCTGAGATGAAATGTCATCTGGAATGATGGGGTCATCGGTTACAGTACTTTTGTTTTCATTAGTTTGTTGAAGCGAATCGGCAGGCACGAGCCGCGGCGCCCCAAGCTCGTCCCTGTATGCGGGTCAGCGGCGCCTGACTCGGGCCGCCGCCTCCTCCACAGCCGCTACGGGGCTGCGTTCAGAGGGCGCCGGCAGCGGTCTCTCCGCAGAGCGGATCATCCGGCACAGGGCGCCCGGCCGGCTGCAGTTCTGGCGCCACAGCGCCGCAGCAGGATCGCGCCCGGCCTCGCGCTTTCTCCGCATCAGCGAAAGCGGAGCCATGTCGCGCGCCGCCGCTGGCCTTTCGCGATTCGGGCAAGTCTGCCTGACATGTCCAAAATCACCACAGACAAAACATCTCATGGACTCAGAACTAATAAAAAGGTGTAATCTTTTGCCATCGATGGTTAATTTTGCTGACAAGTTTAAAGGATCACTTTGGCGTTCCAGAATCATGAAGGTTTGACGGCGAAAGGACATTACATGTTTAATTTCCTGGTTTCTACAACCAAGAGGAATCATTTTGATAGGGTTGGCTATTTTGCCATACCTCTGGAGGATTTGTTCTAGCTTTTCATTCTTGATGAGCGGAGGCACGTTGGATAAAACTACTTTTTGGATGGGCTTGACAAAGGTAAAACAGGTACAAGCGTGTCATTGATAATCAAACCAGACTCGATTAGATCATCCACCATTTGGCTTTCGCTAAGAAAAAACACAATGGCCTTATTCATCACGGGAAGCAGATCTAATGTTAGCGCCACCGACTGCGGCTCACGGCGATCAGACAGTCCTCTACCGACACACCGCCGCATCAGGCATACATTTACATCCGTGTGCTTGAGTGTTAAGCGCGAGAAATCTCCCGCATCCAACGCCATTCTTCCCACTCACTGACTAAAGTTAGTAGGAAGCCTTTATACTATACCTGTATATGTTTAAACGTTTTAACAGAAAGGTCTGATTAAAGGAAAAAGGTAAGGAAATCTCACTCAACTCAGGAGATACTCTCACTCACGCCAACGGCCGTCCACTCACTCCCAGCATGCACTCCGACTCAGAGAGAGAGAGAGAGAGAGAGAGAGAGAGAGAGAGAGAGAGAGAGAGAGAGAGAGAGAGAGAGAGAGAGAGAGAGAGAGAGAGAGAGAGAGAGAGAGAGAGAGAGAGAGAGAGACAGAGAGAGAGAGAGAGAGAGAGAGAGAGAGAGAGAGAGAGAGAGAGAGAGAGAGAGAGAGAGAGAGAGAGAGAGAGAGAGAGAGACAGAGAGACAGAGAGAGAGAGAGAGAGAGAGAGAGAGAGAGAGAGAGAGAGAGAGAGAGAGAGAGAGAGAGAGAGAGAGCGGAAGAGAGACAGAGAGAGAGAGACAGAGAGAGAGAGAGAGAGGAGAGAAGAGAGACAGAGAGAGAGACAGAGAGAGAGAGAGAGGAGAGAGAGAGAGAGAGGAAGAGAGACAGAGAGAGAGACAGAGAGAGAGAGAGAGAGAGAGAGAGAGAGAGAGAGAGAGAGAGAGAGAGAGAGAGAGAGAGACAGAGAGAGAGAGAGAGAGAGAGAGAGAGAGAGAGAGACAGAGAGAGAGAGAGAGAGAGAGAGAGAGAGAGAGAGAGAGAGAGAGAGAGAGAGAGAGAGAGAGAGAGAGAGAGAGAGAGAGACAGAGAGAGAGAGAGAGAGAGAGAGAGAGAGAGAGAGAGAGAGAGAGAGAGAGACAGAGAGAGAGAGAGAGAGAGAGAGAGAGAGAGAGAGAGAGAGAGAGAGAGAGAGAGAGAGAGAGAGAGAGAAACAGAGAGAAATCACAAAAACTAAGATGAAGAAAACAAAGAAAAATCATATCTTTATCAACAATCTGTATATATAAATGAAAAGCATTCTCAGACCAAACGCATCTTTATGATCTGGAATCCATGAAGTATTATTAATGAAGTACAATAATTCTTAATTATATTATTAATATAATTATATTAAGAAACCAGAAAGTAACAGATTGAATTATTATACACACACATATATATATATATATTTGTGATCTTGAGACTTTTTGGAACCAACATTTAGCAGTAGATGTGATTTTTTTAAGTTGTAAATACAGCAAAGATGGTTGAATTATTTCATTTTTGTGCTTTCAAAACTCAAGCTTCATTCATTGTGCTATTTGACAATTCTCAATAATTATTTGTAAAATTTACTAGCATTCCTGAGCGAAATTTTTTGGGGTCCATAGCTAAACACGTACGCATCGAACTCTCATCAAACACAAATCAGTGAATCTCTTATATAATTCAATTCAATTCAATTCAAGTTTATTTGTATAGCGCTTTTTACAATGGCTATTGTTCCAAAGCAGCTTCACAAAAGCAAAATATTACATAACAAAAGCAAATCATTCCACAGACATAAGCAAGTCACTTACACAACAGGATGCGTTGCAAAACAGCAGGATGAATTACAATGCAGAAAGTCCAAGATAGAATTAGTCCAGACAGAAAGTTGAGTTTTCCTCTCACGTCATCGCAGGAAGGTCATCTCCTCACTGGGTCCACTGAGAGGCTCGGTAACTAGATACCTCGGGATGTACATCCCGAGGTGGAGACAAAAGGATAATTAGAGTAGCGGCCATTCATACTATTGGGAATCACAATGTACTGTAGCATAGGTTTATGTGAATCTTTACGAGTATGCTTTGCTAAAAAAGATATGTCTTTAGCCTAGACTTAAACTGAGAGAGTGTGTCTGATCCCGAACATTTGCAGGAAGGTTATTCCAGAGTTTGGGTGCCAAATGTGAGAACGCTCGACCACCTTTAGTAGACTTTGCTATACGAGGAACTACCAGGAGCCCTGAGTTATAAGAATCATCAGATCTGATTCTAACAGCACACTCACGTGTAAACTGGGGTGGTACGTGAGCAGACCGGTGTCACACAAAGTGACGCGTCTTTCTTCTTCCACTCCTTATTAAGAGACTTTCCGCTTCGTTTTAATAAAATCCCTGTTCAAGACAAAAACATTCAGTTACGAGGAGATTTCAAATCAGAAAACATTGACAGCACTCTGAATAATAACCAGCCGGCTCTGTTTTAATAACGACAGTATAAAGAAGGATCAGATGTCATAAAGTACAGCACTGTGAAGCTTCATGTATTCATTCACACCCGAGTCTCACACACACACACAGAGACACACACACACACACACACACACACACACACACACACACAGAGACACACACACACACACACACACGCACACACACACACACGCTCACACACACACGCACTCACACACACACGCACTCACACACACACACAGACACACACACGCACATACACACACTCAGACACAAACAGACACACACAGACACACACACTCACAGACACACACACTCACACACACACACACTCAGACACACACACACACACACACACACACACACACAGACACAGACACAGACACACACACGCACACACACGCACTCACACACACACACACAGACACACACACGCACACACACACTCAGACACACACAGACACACACAGACACACACACTCACAGACACACACACTCACACACACACTCAGACACACACAGACACACACACACACACACAGAGACACATGACACACACACACACACACACACACACAGACACAGACACACACAGACACACACACACACATTTTACCAATTTATTTAAGTCCACTTAAAATAAATATTCTACAAGGACATAAATATTTCAGATGCAGTTAAATACATGTCAACAATCATGGCATACAAAAAAGTCAATACAATGTCCAGCCTGTTAAATGTTAAGGATATAAATAACAGCGTCTCCTCCATATATGACGACTGCCCATAATAGCAGACAAGGCACAGTATTTAGCCAGGTGTTTAGCCCTCTTTTTCGGCATCCCAAGTTGTTGAAGGCCCTTACAACCAGCCTATGCACATGTCCTAAACTTCCAAATACGAAAACAAGTAGTCTGCCTCGATAACCCACTTCTGACACAGTGTTGAGGAGCGATTGATATTTTTTATTAACTTTAGTCATGAAGGCTTCCTCCATACTGGAGTCAAAGACACAAGCCACCTCCAGGACAAACACCTCTCTACTGTCTTCATCAATCATCACAACATCTGGTGTGTTAGCAGACAGACGAGAAAAGACTTCAGAGTTACTGCTGAGACTATGAAACATAAATGGTTTTACACAAGAGTGCTTGTATATTCTTACTGATGGTGAAAAATACTTTGAGACATCCCTCACAATCAGGTCCACTATTCTGTTGTGACGTGCTATGTACATACCTTTATAAGCGTGACAAGCGTTTAAGATGTGTGACAATGTCTCTGTGATCTGTTCTGTGGTGTGATGCAGACAGTGAGGTACCTGTACAGTTGGGAACCAGATAGAAAGGTTAAGTCTAGTAGGAAGAACCTGCAGTCTGGCCTTCACTGTGAAAACAATGATGTCTTCACTGAGAGCAGTGTTCTTAAGAAATGAGTGAGACACCGAGTGATCCGCAGAGGGAAGACATGCTTCCCCTGGAGCTTCAGTCCAGTCCAGTGTTGTTTTTGTTGCTGTCGATGCAGATCTAGGAGAATTCGGCGGGCGCCTGCAGATGTTAACAGGTGACTGTCATCGCCGTATGCTGCTGTAGCTCTGACAGTGGTCAGCGGGTCCGTGATGATATCTTCCGAGACTTTCACACTCTCAGAGTCAGACCTCACCCACTCCAGCAGGACTCCAGACCGAACACAAAGGTCATTTAGGTCTGGCCAATCTGACCAGACGCCGAACCCAGCCGAGTGAGTGTCCAGTTTCCCGCTGGGTTTTCTTTTAAAGCCCAAGAAGTGAGGCTCTGAGTCCCTGGCCAGCGGCACCTTGCGTCTCTTTAGATCTAAGAAGAGAGAGGATCGAGCCAGCTCTCGAAGCTGTTTATCATCATTATTCAGCATGTTCAGAAGGTGGGAGATCCTTGTGCTGGTGCTCACACACACACTCACACACACACACACACACACACACACACACACACACACACACACACACACACAGACACAGACACATTTAGTCATTTTGCAGACGCTTTTATCCAAAGCGACTTACAATTGAGAGTACAACAGCGATTCATTTTTTTGAGAGACAAACAGCCAGAGTAAGTGCTTATAACACCCAGTCACAGGGAGTGTTCAAATTAGTACATGCCAGAAGGGAAGGAATAAACAAGGGGGAGGAGAAGAGAGACAGAGACAGTGAGAGTTTTTTTTTTAATTTTTTTTTTTATGATGAGGTCAGGTATTGCTGAAAGATGTGAGTTTTCAGCTGTTTCTAAAGATTGACAGAGATCCAGCATTCCGGATATATACGGGAAGATCGTTCCACCAGCCAGGAACAGAGAACGAGAAAGTTCTGGAGAGTGATTTCTGAGCCTCTTTGAGATGGTACCACCAGGCGTCGCTCGCTAGCAGATCTCAGACTTCTAGAGGGTGTGTAGATTTGTAATAGTGAGTGGAAGTAGACCGGTGCCGAGTCTGTGGTTGTTCTATATGCAAGCATCAGTGCCTTGAACTTGATGCGAGCTGCAATCGGTAGCCAATGTAAGGAGATAAAGAGAGGTGTAACATGGGTTCTCTTGGGCTCATTGAATACCAGCCGTGCTGCTGCATTCTGAATCATTTGTAGAGGTTTTATTGTGTTCGATGGAAGTCCAGCCAGAAGAGCATTGCAGTAGTCCAGTCTAGAAATGACAAGGGCCTGGACAAGTAGCTGTGCAGCTTGCTCTGTTAGAAAGGGCCTGATCTTTCTGATGTTGTGTAATGCAAACCTGCAGGATCGAGCAGTCTTTGCAATGTGATCTTTGAAGGTTAGTTGGTCAGATTTCTGACTGAGGTTGATGGGGTAATTGACGAAGAACCTAGCTGGATGGTGAAGTCATGCTGTGTAGTTGGAGTGGCAGGGAATACAAGCAGCTCAGTCTTTGTCAGGTTGAGCTGTAGGTGGTACTCTTGCATCCATGTCGAGATGTCCGCCAGGCAACCCGAGATCCGAGTAGCTACCGTTGGATCGTCTGGATGAAAAGAGAGATAGAGCTGTGTGTCATCGGCGTAGCAGTGGTAGGAGAAGCCATGAGCCTGTATGATGGGGCCTAGTGATGTAGTGTAAATGGAGAAGAGGAGGGGACCAAGAACCGATCCCTGAGGAGCCCCAGTGACCAGTTGATGTGCTGTGGATACATCTCCTCCCCAGGCCACCCTAAAAACCTACCAGTGAGATAGGATTCGAACCAACGAAGTGGGATCCCAGAGATGCCCGGTGATGAGAGGATAGACAGCAGGATCTGATGATTCACAGTGTCAAAAGCAGCTGATAGATCCAGCAGAATGAGAACTGATGATTTGGATTCAGCTCTTGCAGTCCGCAGGGCTTCCGTGACTGAGAGCAGCGCAGTCTCAGTTGAATGGCCGCACCTGAAACCTGATTGGTTATGGTCCAGTTTGTTGTTTTGCTAAAGAAACAGTGATACCTGGTTGAAAACCACTCTTTCAAGTGTTTTCGCTATGAATGGAAGAAGAGAGACTGGCCTGTAGTTATCAATAAGGGAAGTGTTTAAAGTGGGCTTTTTGAGCAGTGGGGTTACCCGAGCCTGCTTAAATGCTGTGGGGAAGGTGCCTGTGAGGAGAGATGTGTTGATGATGTGCGTGAGTGCCGGCAAGACAGTGGGGAGATTGCTTGCAGAAGATGAGAGGGTATGGGGTCTAGCGGACATGTTGTTGGATGGCTGAGAGGAGAAGTTTGGATACTTCTGTCTCAGTGAGGAGCAGAAGGAGAAAGTGGAGGAATCGGTAGTTGATGCGGTTGGTTGAGGGTTGTGCGTTGGGGGCTGAGAACTGGCTACTGATCGCTTTTGTTTTGTTTGTAAAAATGTGGCAAAATCGTCAGGTGATATTGAGGTGGGAGGGAGGTGGTGGAGGATAGAGCAGGGAGTTAAATGATCTGAAGAGCTTACGTGTGTCTGAATGTGTTGTTAATCTTGTTTTGGAAGTATGATGATTTGGCAGTGCTGGATTTCAGCAGAGAAGGAAGAAAGCAAAGTCTGATACCTGCTTAGGTCTGACAGATCTTTAGATTTGCGCCACTTTCACACACACACACAGACACACACACACACACACACACACACACACACAGAGACACACACACACACACACACACACACACACACACACACACACACACACACACACACACACACACACACACACACACACACACACACACACACACACACTCACACACACAGACACACACACACAGACACACACACACAGACACACACACACACACACACAGAGACACACACACACACACACACACACACACACACACACACACACACACACACACACACTACACACACACACACACACACACAGAGACACACAGACACACACACACACACACGCACATACACACTCACACACACACACACACACACAGACACACACACACACACACACACACAGACACACACAGACACACACACACACACTCACACACACACACACACACAGACAGACACACACACACACACACAGACAGACACACACACACACACACACACACACACACACACACACACACACACACATACACACACACACACACACACACACACACACACACAGACAGACACACACACACACACACACACACACACACACAGACACACACACACAGACACACACAGACACACACACAGACAGACACACACACAGACACACACACAGACACACAGACACACCTACACACACACACACACACACACACACACACACACACACACACACACACACACACACACACACACACACACACACACAGACAGACAGACACGCACACACACACACACACACACACACACACTCATTTGCAAACATTTAAGGCCTATTTACACACAGTGTATCTTTTCACAGTCAATTTCCACTCTGTTAAACAGAACAATGCATCCTATCCCATCTAGTGTAGTGTTATAGTATAAATCGCTCACGTTCGTTCATACCAAAATTTTTGCCACTAATTTTCTTGGCATGAACATTGCTTCACATTTATTGATATAGTAAACCATTCGGCCTTAATGACAGATAAACTGCATAGAAACCAGAAAAAACATTTTCAAATAACACATATAGTTTACATATAGTCCCCAAGAGAAAATGACAGTTGAATTTATTAACCCCTTTCAAAAGTTTACACCCCCTTGATTCTTAATACGGTGTTGTTAGCTAAATGATCCACAGCTGTATTTTTCTTCAGAGATAGGTGTTCATGAGTCATTTGTCCTGAACAGATAAAAACGCCTGCTGCTCTTCAGAAGAATCCTTCAGGCCCCACAACTTCTTTGGTTTTCCAGCTTTTTTGTGTATTTGAACCCTTTCCAAAAATGACTGTGTGATTTTAAGGTCCATATGTTCACACTGAGGATGATCGAGGGACTCATAAGAAACCGTCACAGAAGTTTTAAACGCTCACTGATGCTCAGGAAGAAAGAAATGTTGCACTAAGAGCCAGGGGTTGAGAGCTTTGAATCTGAATAAAAGGGTAAAATGAACTTATTTTGTCTTCTGGGAAACATGTAAATATCTCCTGTGGCTTCTGAAGGGCAGTGCTAAACAAAAAAAACACGATTTTTAGGCAAAAAAATACAAATCTTCATTCTGTTCAAAAGTTTTCACCCCCTGGAACTTAATGCATCCTGAGCATCAGCGAACGTTTGAAATATTCTATAATAGCTGCATATGACTCCCTCGGTCGTCCTCTGTGTTAAAAGATGGATTTCAAAATCATACAGTCGGTAAAAACAAAAATATTCAAATAAAAACTAAAAGGTGTTTTTGGCACCTGAAGAATTTTTCTGAAGAACAGCAGACAGTTTAACTGTTCAGGACAAATTCATGAACAACTATTTAAAAAAAAACACACAGCTATGTTACATGATTTCAGGTAACAACACGATATTAAGAATCAAGGGGATGTAAACTTTTGAACGGTATCATTTTTATTAACTCAGCTATCAAGTAAGATCAAGTAAAGAAAACTTTGCAACAATACCATCCCACCCTGTGATGTCTGACCTTAGCGGTTAACATGTAAAAGAAAACTTTTGCATTCATGAATAAAGTTGAATTGGGCCCCGGGCTCCTCACATCAGTGCTGTGGGGGGAGAGCAGAGTGCTGGGACTCGGTGTGTATTCTTTCGCCCGTTGCGCCGGCGAACTCTCTCAGACCTCTGCGAGCATGAGGATTAGAGTCTGTGATCCCCAGCTCTTCAAAAGCTCCCGGCCCCTGCTCAAGGCCTCACCATCAATCTCCCGCTGTTCTTTTAAAAAAAACACTCACTGAGCACTTATCCCCTAAAGTCCAGCCAGGACAAACACTCCCCGGTCAGGACTGGAAGTGCACAGAGAGCAAAGGGGGGGTTTGGGTGGCCTGTTTTGGCTTAATTAGGGGATTAGGGAAGATCCCTGTGCTCTTTACCACTTCCTGTAGGGAGTGAGAGAGTAGGAGGGCTCTGATGTGTTAACCCCGAAGGGGACTAATCCACGTGAAGAATACACTACTTGCTAAACATCAGGTGCTGACCCGGGGTCAACTGGGTATCATGGTGTTTACCCGACAATCAAGTCCTAATCCTCTCCTCGCCCGGATCTGATCCCTCCACGGATATTCTCTTCTCTCTCCTCAATACAACTTCATCCTAATAAATCACACTGAAAACCTGTTCATCTCAAAATGATTTTAACCATTACTTTGCTTTGGAGAAATGCATCGATCAATTGCTAATAATAGAATTTTGTACTATAATTGTGTCAGACCAAATATTAAATAAAATTAAATAAAAATACGCAAACAACAGCTGATGTGTTACATATAAATTTAAAATTACAGCCCATAGAGTAAATAAAATAAAATAGCAAAGAAAAAGTGTAAACGTAAAATTTTTTTAATAAATAAAATAAAATAAAATAAATAAATAAATAAATTATATATATATGTGTGTGTATATTAAATAAGTCATATATATATATATATATAAATAAATAAAAGTCAAATATCAAACAACTGTTTGGAAAATGCATTAAAAAAATAAATACATGTAATAAAGTTTATTTCAGATATCTACAAATTAAAATAACATTAAAGTGATACATAAAAAAATGAAGTAAACAAATATAGTCATCTTCCCACGTACACAATAATAATCCAGCTCTGATCGAACAATCCTACAGAAACACTGTACAGAAAGATGGTGTCTGAGTGCTTTAGTCAAACTAGTATTCTTGCTTTTATATATATATATATATATAAATAGGTGGAGAATGTAACGTCAAAACAAAAGTCTGTTTACATTACATTAATTTGGCTCTTTTTTTTTTTTTTTTATATAAACCAAGACCTACATTCCCACTAGCCAACATAAACACACAACTGTCCACGCACCTGTCTGTCCTCTATCTCCTAAACCTACAGACACACAGAGTCCCTGCGGAGGGGGAAAGAAAGAGGAACTGACTGGGATTAGACACAAAAGCCTTGTGTTGACAGTCTCTCTGTGTCACCCTGAGCTATCACTGCCATTGTTGTCCTTATTTACGATTTTTACTGATTGGGAGGGGTGTGAAGGGGGTAATTATACTCCCATGGCACTTTGATCTTCCTGACTGTGCATCTGACTGGCCGGGCAATCAGCTCCATTCAAAGGTATCCTCTCTGTGACTCTTCACTACAGACAAACAGATGACAATGACGGCTCTTAAAGGATCATCTTTAAAGCTGGAGCTGGAGGTAAAGTAAAGGAGGTTGACTGAGAGGAGATGGACGTGTGATATGTTAACTGTGAGAGTCATCTTAATGCTGTGGTTCCTATACACCTGACTGCTTATTAAACATTTAATTTTCAGGTCTTCGGTTAATCAGATATGTGCCTCATGGAAGTTACTTTCCACCCAATTTATTTGATTTTATTTTTTACACAATTACAAAATTAATACATTTTCTAAATTACTCTGTCTATAACTTACTTTTTGTAAACGCTTACTTGCAAAATATCAACCTTATTTTTAAACCACTCATTTATATACCATCACTTGTAATTTTGTAAATCATTTTGTTTAAACTACCTTATTTTATAACTACCTTATATATCTCTGAACTGCTGCTTGACAAGAAAAGCACTTTATTTAAACCACCTATTTTATTTGGAAACTATTTCTACATTATTACTTAAACGGACATTTGTAAACGCTGAACAATTTTTATTTGGAAACTATTTCTAAACTGCTCCATGAAAACTACTTCTAAACCGTGTTATAAACTATCTTATTTAGAAAGTACTGTTTTGAAACCGCTCAGTATCCTACTTTACGTATCTGAACATACTATACTGAAACTGTTTCTATATGACTCTCATAAACTAATTCCAAAATGCTATTTGTAAACGATTTCTAAACTGCTATTCTGGAAACTACTATATCGGAGCTTAATGACTACTAAAATCCCTTTTTGTGTACTATAAACATGTGTAAACTACTGTGCGCAACCAGATTTGCTTAAAGTCAGAGTGTCACAAACACACCCACCAGATCACCGTCTCCCACGCCAATCACCCGCTCATCATCTCCGGAATTCTAGCCACCTGTTCACCACACCTGTTAGTAATTAACTCACCTCTATATATACATCAGAAACCCAGCCTTTCCTCGGCTGGGATTGAAGTTACGTTCACATGCTTCTGTCTGCGCTCTCGAACCCGATCTTCCTGTGAATACCCCTTCTGACACGGACTACCCGCATTTGAGTATTTGTTTTTGTGTTCCTCTTTGTTTTGAGCGGATGTTTGCTCGGCGTTATGCCAATCCTAAGTTTCATTAAAACATTGCCAGTGTTCTCCTGCCTGCCTGCCTCATCTCTCCTCAGACCGTGACAGAATCCCAGCCCTGATATAAAACGAGATGGAAGAAGACGCCAACGCTGAACCCACCAGCTCGCCGAATCCACTACACCAGATCGCCGCAGCTATCCACGCGGCTTTGTCCGACCCACTACAGTTCCGGCATGTCACCTCGCTCGACCGTCACCGTACTCCGGTGAGAGGGAAACGATAACGGCTTTGTGCTCCAATGTTCCCTATATCTGGAGTCACAGGCTCACCAATTCACCTCTGAAGCCGCCAAAGTAACCTTTATCATCGGACTGTTACAAGGACGAGTGCTGCAGTGGGCGGAAGCCCTCCACTCAGCCCGGAACCCTGTCGTTAATTCAGCTACAACCTTCCTGGCTCATTTGAAGGAGGTATTTGGACCCTTTACTTCCCTCCTGTCTGTACATGATGAACTGTTTAACCTCTCGGCAGGCAGGCGCGAGGGATTCACGATTCGGCATTCGCTTCCAACTCTGGCGGTGGCTAGTGGCTGGAATGAGCCGGCACTACTCTCCGTGTTCCGCCGGGATTACAGCCGACGCTTCCGCCAACACATGGCTATTTATGAGGATACCGTGGGACTAGAAGCGTTTATTAACAAAGCGATCCATATTTCCCAAAATCTCAATGCCTGTGTGGATTCCGTCAGCCACCAGCACCACCTACCTCACCGTCTCAGATTCCATCCGGACGAGCCCATGATCACGGACACCTACCATCTCACTCCGCCGAACGCACCCGCCGACTTGCTGCCAACCTATGCCTTTACTGTGGACACCCGAATCACCGCCTCAACACCTGTCCTGTCCGCCCCGCGCCCTGCGGTGAGTACGATTCACTTCACTCCTCAAGTTTCCAATCTACCACATATATCTGGTACGTTGATCCATGCTAACCACCTCTTCCCAGTTTATATCTCGTGGACTCCGGGCGCTGCGGAAACCCCATCTCCTCAAGGACCCTCCACAGATACCAGATTCCTCTCACCCAAATGACACAGCGTTCATCACTCCCACCGGACACTACAAATACCTTGTTATGCCGTATGGCCTCGCCAACAGTCCCTCAGTGTTCCAGGATTTCATGAATGAGATCTTCCGAGACATGCTAAACCGATTCCTCATCATTTATATTGACAACATCCTCATTTACTCCCCTGATCTACCAACTCATTGCCTACACGTCCGTCAAGTCCTAACCCGCCTGAGATACCACCACCTCTACCTCAAACTGGAGAAATGCCGCTTCCACCAATCCTCCGCTCACTTCCTGGGCTATATCGTCACCCTCGCGGGTCACCAGAAGACCGGGCAGTGCAGGAGTGGCGAAACCTAATTCAATAAAGGAAGTACAACGCTTTTTTCGGATTCGCTAACTTCTATCGCGATTCATACCTGCCTATAGTAACCTGTCTGCTCCCTTAACCTCTCTCACCCGTTCCTCCAACAGACCTTTCACCTGGACCCTGAGGCACAACAAGCATTCCAAACCCTGAAGGCCGCTTTCTGCACTGCTCCCATCCTTCATCATCCAGACCCCAACAAGCGCTTCGTGGTCGAGGTGGATGCGGCTACCCTGGGAGTCGGTGGCGTCCTCTCCCAGTGGCATGGCGAACCTCCTGTACTCCGTCCATGTGCGTATTTCTCCCGCAAACTGTCCCCGGCGGAGCAGAACTACGACGTGGGCAACCGGGAACTCCTCGCCATCAAGCTCGCACTGGAGGAGTGGAGGCACTGGCTGGAAGGATCCCAGTTCCCTTCGGGTTATCACAGATCACAAGAACCTCCAATACCTCAGAAAAGCTCAACGCCAGAACCCCCGACAAGCCCGTTGGTCCTTATTCTTCACACGCTTTAATTTCACCATCTCCTACAGACCTGGCTCCAAGAACGGCAAGGCCGACGCGCTCTCCCGTATTCACCAACCTGATCAGGTACCCGACTCACCCGAACCCATTCTGCCTCCTCATGTATTTGCAGCTCCTATAGTGTGGGAACTGGAGGACCAGATCCGTGCCGCCAGCCATGAGGAACCCGCTCCGCCGGGAGGTCCGGAGGGCCGTCAATATGTTCCATCTCGCCTGCGCCTCGCCCTCCTGGACTCCGCACACACCTCTCCGGGAACCGGGCATCCTGGCAGGTACCGAACCCTCTCCATTCTCTCCCAAAGGTTCTGGTGGCCACGTATGGCCCACAACGTTACCCGGTATGTTCGCTCCCTGTCCAGTCTGTGCTGTGACCTCCACACCTCGTAGGCTCCCGGAGGGCAAGCTCCAACCTCTCCCCATACCCGAGCGGCCCTGGTCCCACATTGGGATTGACTTCGCCATCGACCTGCCTCCCTCTGACGGTCATACCAGTTTTAATAATAGTAGACCGTTTTTTCAAAAATGTGCAAATTTGTCCCTTTACCTCGTATCCCCACAGCTCTGACACCGCTCTGGCCCTCTTCAACCATGTCTTCCGAAACTTCAGACTACCCAAGACATTGTGTCGGACCGAGGTCCGCAATTCACATCACGAGTATGGCGAGAGTTCTTCCGTCTACTGGGGGTGACGGTCAGCCTCACCTCCGGTACCATCCCCAGGCCAGCGGCCAAACGGAACGCAAGGTCCAGGAGCTTGCCCGCTACTCACGCGCCTACTGCCACCAGAACCAGAACAGCTGGAACCAGTACCTGTCCTGGGCGAGTATGCCCAGAACTCTCTCCTCCGCCAGACCACCAACGGGCTCACCCCAGTCCAATGCATGCTAGGCTATCAACCTCCTCTGTTCCCCTGGTCGGGTGAGCCTCTTCGGTTCCGGCGGTGGACTACTGGTTCCGGAGAGCGAGAGGGTATGGGTATTCAGCCCATGTCCAACTCCAACAGGCAGTGCGACGCCATCAGTACCAAGCGGATGTCCGACGGTCACCTACACCCATCTACCAACCGGGAGAGTTGGTCTGGCTTCCACCGGGACATCCGCCCGCCTGCCCTGTAAAAAGCTGAGTCCCCGGTACATCGGTCCTTTCCCGTGGTCCGCAATCACTCCTGTCACCTACCGGCCCAACTACCCCGGCCAATATCGCATCTCAACTTCCTTCCATGTTTCACTCCTGAAGAAATACACTAATCCTGTTCTTCCTCCCTCCACAGACCCAGAACCACCCCCCGCCTCCCGAGATCGAGCCCACCGAGACCATCTACCGGGTACAGGAGATCCTTGGCTCGGCGGCGACGGGCGCCGCTCCAGTACCTGATTGACTGGGAGGGTTTCGGCCCTGAGGAGCGGTCGTGGGTAAACCGTGATGACATCTTGGACCCGACACTCCTCCAAGACTTCCACCAGGCCCATCCGGAATACCCAGCTCCACGCCCCGTGGCCGCCTCCCGTTGCCGCCGCCCGAGAGGGGGTAGTGTCACAAACACACCCACCAGATCACCGCCTCCCACGCCAATCACCCGCTCATCATCTCTGGAATTCTAGCCACCTGTTCACCACACCTGTTAGTAATTAACTCACCTCTATATATACATCAGAAACCCAGCCTTTCCTCGGCCGGGATTGAAGTTACGCTCACATGCTTCTGTCTGCGCTCCGAACCCGATCTTCCTGTGAATACCCCTTCTGACAAGGACTACCCGCATTTGAGTATTTGTTTTTGTGTTCCTCTTTGTTTTGAGCGGATGTTTGCTCGGCGTTACGCTAATCCTAAGTTTCATTAAAACATTGCTAGTGTTCTCCTGCCTGCCTGCCTCATCTCTCCTCAGACCGTGACACAGAGGTTGCATGTGACGCTTGTCACAGGGGTGACATCTGCTCAATGGGACAACGCTAATCTCTGGCAGGGGTTAAAGGTTAAGGCTAGGGTTAATTTGAAAATTGAATCAGAGGCTCAAAAAAGAACAAATGAACGGACAACTCCGCTAAAGAAATATTCCTTTAAGTCTTTCCTTAATTTATTGGCACTGGCTTTTATGTATATATATATATATGCATGTATGTATATATATATATGCATGTGTGAGTGTGTATATTAGTTTTATTTATATATATATATATAAATAAAATATTTTTTATATCTTTTATTCTACTAGTGGTAACAAATTTACTCTTTCACTATGACCCAAAAGACTATGATTATAAGGCCACTCTTGACTTGGAACATTTAAATAATATCCAACATAAATTATATGTATTATGACTTTGAAAAAAGCTGCCGAAAACTCTGGTGATCAGCTAGCAAACACAAAACAAAGGCTTTCCTCATTTTTCGCATGCTATTTCTAAAAATTTCGTTCGGAGTGGCTATTATGATCCAATTGCCAATGAGATGACTGGTTAGAAATGTTGTCGTAAAGGGGGAAATTAGTAGCCGATCCAGATCTCCCGGCCGCCTTCTGAACGTCGCCGAGAGGCTGCGTGGCCCCTCCCTCTTGGTTTGGCTCCTCCCACTCTCCCTCCC